>NW_015386385.1:328512-339545 GCF_001527695.2 Protobothrops mucrosquamatus | reverse complement strand
TAATAATAATAATAATAATAATAATAATAATAATAATAATAATAATAATAATAATAATAATAATAATAATAATAATAATAATAAAGTTGGAAGGGACCTTGGAGGTCATCGAGTCCAACCCCCTGCTCAGGCAGGAAACCCTATACCATTTCGGACAAATGGCTGTCCAGTCTCTTCTTAAAAACTTCCAGTGTTGGAGAAATCACAGCTTCTGGAGGCAGGTTGTTCCATTGGTTAATTGTTCTGTCAGGAAGTTTCTCCTTAGTTCTAGGTTGCTTCTCTCCTTGATCAGTTTCCATCCGTTGCTTCTTGTCCTGCCTTCAGGTGTCTTGGAGAATAGCTTGACTCCCTCTTCTTTGTGGCAGCCCCTGAGATATTGGAACATTACTATCATGTCCCCCCTGGTCCTTCTCTTCATTAAACTAGACATACCCAATTCCAGCAACCGTTCCTCATATGTTTTAGCCTCCAGTCCCCTAATCATCTTTGTTGCTCTTCTCTGTACTCTTTCTAGAGTCTCAGCATCTTTTTTACATCGTGGTGACCAAAACTGGATGCAGTATTCCAAGTGTGGCCTTGCCAAGGCCTTGTAAAGTGGTATTAATACTTCACATGACCTTGATTCTATCCCTCTGTTAATGCAGCCCAGCACTGTGTTGGCTTTTTTGGCAGCTGCATATTTAAGTGATTGTCCACTAGGACTCCGAGATCCCTCTCACAGTTACTACTATTGAGCAAGGTACCCCCTATACTATACCTGTGCATTTGTTTTTTCTTGCCTAAATGTAGAACCTTACTTTTTTCACCATTGAATTTCATTTTGTTAGATAGCGCCCAGTGTTCAAGTCTGTCCAGGTCCTCCTGTATCCTAAGCCTGTGGTCTGGAGTGTTGGCCCTGTTCCTACATTTACTTCCAAAAAAGTATGATTTCTGTTGTTGTTCATGCACAAGGAAAGATGGAACAGATCTTAACTTTATAATAAACCGTTTAGAAGACTTTGATTTGAATAATTCTGAGAGAAAAGTTAAACTTTCTCCGTACCTAGCTTACAAAACCCAGCATAGGAAGAGGTGATGCCTCAGTTGTCATTTGCAAGACCAGGGCAAAATAAACAAATAAACAAGCAGCTCTCCTACATTCAAAACAATACGAGTCATCCCAATACAATGAAAGAATGGCAGAAAACAGAATGCAAACAAATAAAATGCCAAAAGAGTTAAATACAAAAATTTCCAAGTCTCATTTTCTCAGTTGAAAGATGGCATTTGTACAGATTTCAAGCTACAAATATTTTTATTAAAGAAAGATAAAGATTTCTCAAATTAGGCAGCAATTGGCAATTAACTTACCAGTCAGAAAGAAACTTTCAGTAGGCAGAGGTTCAGTGAAATTATCTCATGTCCTCAGTAAACAAGAGGAAATCAATTTAACTTGAAAATGCATTATAGAGAGAGAGCCAAATCCACTTTCTACAAATTATATCACACAGAAAGGATGTGAAATATGCAAGGATATTGTGTCCCACCCAGAGCCATCCTTGGGGAAGATGGGCAGCTGTATAAATTTGACAGAAAGAGAGAAAGAAACCCACTTAAGCAGATTGAGACCTAATACAGCAAACACTGCTGAGATATAACATGGACATTCAGAAATGTGCTCATAAATGCCTGTGCCATTGCATTCTGGACCAGTTAACAGCTTCCAAGTGGTCTTCAGGAAGAGTCCTATGTAGACTTGTACTCCTTCTCTTGAGAGGTAACTAAGATATGAGTTGACCATGAACAGTACTTCCAGTCTAGGGAAGGATGCATCTGATGTCCAAATCAAATTTGTGCAAAAGCCTTCCTGACCAAGAGCTACTACCTACTCTTGGTATCAACTGTGCTGTGAATGTCAGCTCCACCAGATAAATCAGACCAGTGGGGTACATTAATCACTGAGGTGGACTAACCAATAGGTCCAGCCACTATGAGACAGGGCAATCAGAAAATGAAATGTAACAAATCATGTTGCCACTTTCCCAACATGAAACCCAGATCCTCCAAGTGCCCATTCTTATGTACTGGACTCTCAATTACCTGGATCAGATTCACAGCCAAAAACTTCAAAGCTAACTCAGATTATATCTGCTACTTCAAAATGGAGTATTTGAAATCTTTGGCACAGAAAAATGGGACACAGGAATCCATATGCAGTTCACAAATTAGTTTAACAAAAGGACTCCAAATCTAGTTAAGTGCAGCTAAGAATTACTGTACAATCACCTACACATTCAAAGAAGAGAGTCAAATACTGGAGAAATTAATTCAAGAACATGTGGCTTTGGTAAAAAAAAAAAAAAAAACTTCAGTTGTTTGGGAGAATACCTGAAATCAGACCATGATGCTATATGACCCAGAATTGAATAACATAGCAGAAATGAAAAACTACTCTCTCGGAAAAATATTGTATGTGCTTCAAAACACATTACTGTGAATACTGGAGAGAAGTAGCCTGCCTGCAAAATAGGATCCCAACCAAGCATCCACAAATGCAATACCATATGAGGTATGACATGGAAGGAAACTCAACCTAAAGCCTATTAGAATGTTTGGTTCTAGTGGTGCAACATCATTAACCTCAGATGTATCTAACTTCCAGAACTAAATAGGAGAAGACTATATCTTAAAGCACTTAAGCATTAAGCATTAAGGACAGTAAGCAAACTATGTAATAATATAGAGCAGGGGTGTCAAATTCAATTTCATTGAGGGCCACATCAGCATTGTGGTTGCCCTCGGCGGGCCGGGTGGGTATGGCCAGGGTGGGTGCGGCCTACTGGGTGGGCATGGATGGAGTGGGTGTGGCCTACTGGGTGGGGATGGTCAGCTCTACATCGTTCGCGTCAAGGGTGCCTGTGGGGGCTTGGGCAGGAGTGGGACAGATCTGAGGGTCTCTGGCAGAAGGGGGTGGGACCGGAGCAAGCGCCAAGGCATGATCCATTTCTTCATTCCTCACAAAGGGTGACACTTCCCCAGCATGCACCCAGGAGTTTCTAGACAGCCTTGTGGAGCTAAGACTGAATGTGTTTCAGCATAGATGGCCACCACAAAATTGTACAAAATTGTACATTGGCTCCCGGCCGGCCTGGGCCAGCGCCAAGGCAGCGGGGGCCGTTCCCTCACTGTTTCCAAGATGGCTTCGTGGGCCACATGAAACCACTTCGCGGGCTGCATCCGCCTCCCAGGTCTTGTGTTTGACATGTCTGATATAGAGAATGCATCATATTGACACTCTTTTTTCATAACTAAAACATAATAATTATTACTTCGACAGTATAGGTTGTACTTCATATCTCTACAATATTCACCAGATTCCAGTGAAAGATCTCCAATATTTAAAGAAAATATTATCAACAAATTTCCAGAAAAATTGCAACTCTACTCAGTTTCAAGAAGAAATCTATAAACCTGTACAGTAGATTAAAAGTTATCTTGTAATAAAAGAAAAGTAAGCATTTGAGCTTCTACTTAAATATACACATAAAACCCACTGCCCTTTATCTGGTTTCTGTCAGAATTTTTAAAAATAAACATTTGAGGTATAATTCTATAGGCAGCAGCCACAAAACACCCACAAATTTCTAACAGGTTACTATGGTGACAATTCTGTGCATGGGTAGAAGATAACTGTTCTCTGTAGAAAGCTGAATTTTAAGACATAAAGCAAACATTAACTAGCAGTTTATTATCCTTTTTGCCAAATACACTTTCTATACGAATGACTACTGCCAGATAAAATAAACTACTCAGTTTGACTGGCTAATTAAGTTCTATTTGCAAGTTTATTTAATTTAAATATTACTGAGAACAGATTTGGTAGAATATCTGATTGTCCATCTAACAGCACCAATTATCAGTTCATTATGACCTATTCTTCAGTAGAGAAATGTAAATATATAATGGCCTTAGAAGAATGTGTAATGTAATACTATGACAGTGTTACAATTTAAATCGTATACTAACTAATGAAAGATTCCAACGCATGTTCTTCCTCCCCCCCTAGAGTTAATTCATATTAATTCACAGGTAATATTGATGGATTAAATCAGTATTTTCCTGTCCATTTTGCAATCTGAATCCTGCATGAGAAAAACTCTGTGCAGAGTCTTCTTACTAAATAAATTCTACTCGCTCATAAAAGGAGTATAGTTGAGTCAGCAGGCAATTTCACAATCACATAAGGGACGGCATGTTATCTATCTAGTGACAAGGGCATGCTGGGCTCAATCCTTAACAGGTGTAAAGTGTCATATCTCAAATCAACAGATTGATTCCTCAACTATTCAAAGTGGATAGTGCTATGCAGAAAACAAACACACACAAACTGATTTTTTTTCTCTCTGTTAAAGTAGCCTAGCAGGCTTCCTTTCCCCCTAAGCATTTCCTGTTCAACCATATCGTAGTATTACACAACCATTCCTTTTAGAGCAATGTTCCCTGGCATAGAAGTAACAGAAATACCCGATTCAACAACATGGTTTCATCTGTCTTGAAGTTGAAGCAATGATAAGCTCTTGGTGGGAGGATAATCCACATTTTAAACAAAACACTTTCATAAGAATACAAAAGGGGAAACACCACCGCCAACTCCCTGTTGTTCTTAAAATTACAGAGGAAGCAAAGTCATCAATGCCTGCTTTGTCTCAGTGTGTCAGGAGGCTGGGATAACAAGAAAAAAAAATATTTGCTTTCTCTCTCTTCTTTGTATTCTTCTCCCAACCTAATAATAATAGCTCCCTACTCTAGTATAGCATTTTTCACCATTACATGATACCAAATTAATTTTCCAGCATTACTACTGCTACTAAGATAGTATAATAAGACTTTTTTGCACTGATCATAAAGAATAGTGAAAATAAACATAAATAGAAATTCTGTGATGCCAACATACAGAATGTAAGTGAGTAGTGCAGAAATGCTATCCATGCATCCTTGATTTGGCATAAAACAATGTCAGCATAGCATTTGTTCTAGGTCACTCTACAATTGATCAGTGTCTTTTTTTTAATATATTTTATTGGTTTTTTAATTTTAACAAAAAGTACTTGGGTCACAACGTGGTGTTTGGGTAAACAAACATTCCAAAGTAAAAAAAAACATACATAAACAGCTCAACTTAATACATTCACTGTCATCTCTCTATTTCCCTCAAATAACATAATAGATTTAATTTATTCCATTTCTAGCTTAAATTTCTATTACTACTAAACCTGTTTTTATCAATTTACAATTACCATAGTCAAATATTGTTTTACATCAACAGATTATCACTTCAAGTATCTCTTCCAGATATATTCAAGCTCTTAATCTCTCTCATCCCTGTTTTTTTCACCAATCTCATTTATTTCTTCTTCCAATAATAACTAACTTAGTTAAAAAAACAATGTTACATCTTAATTCATTTCAATTCATTAGACAAACTTCAAATTCCATCCAATTAATTATCATATCTTATCAAATCATATTATTATACACAAAAATCACCTAATTAATTTAAGCACTTCAAAGTTCCAATCTAAAAACTCAACGTTTTTTCAATTCCAGTACATGATTTCCCTCAAAATCAATCTATTATTCCAAAAAATATATTCTTACTCTTTAAACTTATATATATGTATATATAATTATATATTTTTTATCCTTAATGCAATCCATAAAGCCAAGTTTCTTTTTTCACTCCAATTTTAACTTTCATATTTCTATACCAGATAAATTTCCATAAAGCAAAAAGATCATCTAACTAATTAAAACACACATGTATATAATTGTATTTTTCTTACTTCTAACTCTAGATCATTATCCTTAAAACAATCCATAAAACCAGCATTGCCTTTTAATCCATTAAACAATTTTAAATTTCTTTTTCAGTCTATAAGACCCAAAAAAAGATACGGTGTGTCCGAAGGTATCTTCGCGAAGAGAAAGTCGGTCATCTAGGTAAAAACAACGAACATCATCAGAAACTCTTTTATATTTAGGGAAGGAGACGTTATTTGTAGAAAAAGAGAAGAGGAACGTCGTAGCAACGAAACATCAAACTTTAGAATCAGAAACAAAGAAGACTAAGAGATAGTTGCAGAAGAGAGGGTTGTCAGGTGAAATAAGTTCCTCTTCTATCTCTGTAGATTCCTCTTCTGGTATATTTTGATTTATACCATATTCAGATGTAGCCTGAACATCCATTTGAACAAGTGTAGTAGAATCTCTGGGTCTTAATTCTAAAGTACAGTTTTTAATTGTAGCACGTATTTCTGCAATGGCCTCATAGATCTTTTCCAATATGAGTACACAATTCAATTGCAGCTGAGGTTCCTCCATTTTAATACCAATGCTTAAAAGAAGGTCTCCTTTTTCTTTTTTGTGGAGGCTATATTTAATGCAAACAACATCCACCCCCACTGCTTCCACAGCTGTACAGCTTATCTTTCCCTCAAAAGTATTTTGAAGTTCAATGTTCCTTCTTTAAGAAAATAACCAGAAGTTGCAGTATTAAACTTTCACCACTAGATGTCCTCAGTGAGTTAACAAAGGTCTTTTCCAGAAATCAATTCCTTTTTTCTATCTTTTAAAGTATGATGTATAAGAAAAGAAATAATACAGTTCTTGAAAAGAGAGTAGAAAACCTTTTCCGTCTTTTTTCCTTTTTTATATCCAAAGAAAAAGATTTACATAAAAGTAAAATATAGTCTTTTTCTATATTTATAAAATGCCTTTCTTCCCCAAAAAAGTAGAAGCTGCCTTTCCAAGCCAGGGAGATAATTCCAAAAGCTCTTACAGGTACCAAAAAAAAAGTAGAAAAGAGAGAGTTGCAAAGAAAGTTCTCACCCAGATTCACCACGGGGGGCACTCACAGCTTAGATGTTCTCTGACTTACGGTCTGAAGCGGCAGGGCGATCGGCCATTTTACTGGCCGATCTTCTTCTCCGTCAGCCCTCGGAGATTGTTCCGGACAGCTGGAGGAGCCACCGCTCCTCCGCAGCCGGACAGCAGCCTCCTCGACGGAAGTCGCACCCTCCAGGGCAACTTTGGAGCCGTATAAGGCTCCACCGACGGAGGGAAAGCTAGCCGGCGAGGAGACAAGTCTCCCCGTGCGACTAGCGATGCCACGAACCGGAACCGGAAGTCAATTGATCAGTGTCTTATATTATTGAGAAATATAACCTCAAAGTAACATCCCCTTCTACCGTGTTTCCCTGAAAATAAGACCCGGTCTTATATTTTTTTGCCTCAAAAAGAGGCATTAAAAGAGGTCTTATTTTCAGGGGATGTTTTACCTTAGGACCGCCGCAGCTAGGCCTTCCATGCCCCGACACCTGTCGTGCCACTGCTTGACTTCTTCAATGGCCGCTTGCCACCATTTGCAGCTGGATGCCACGTGGTGTATTACACTGGCACCGCCAGTCGTAGCAGGATACCACATGGTGCTTCATGCCGGTGCCACCAGTCATGGCAGGACATTATGCAGTGCTTTGGGCTGTTTGCAGGCCACATAGTGCTTTGGGCCATTGCCACGGCACTTTGGGCCGTTTGCAGGAGGCCACATAGTGCTTTGGGCCATTGCCGCCTCTCGCGGCAGGATGCCACACAGCGCTTTGGGCTGTCGCCGCCGGTTGCACCAGGATGCCACATGGCGTCCTGCCATGACCAGTGGCAACAGCCTGAAGCACCTTGTGGCCTCCTGCAAACAGTCTGAAGCATCGCACAGCGTCCTGCCGCATGTGGCAGCAACAGTCCAAAGCACCATGCGGCCTCCTGCCGCGAGGAGCGGCAAAGGCCCGAAGAGCTGCATGGTGTCCTGCTGTGAGAGGCAACTGCCCGAAGTACTGTGCAGCATCCTGCCACAAGGAGCAGCAATGGCTCGAAGCGCTGCATGGCATCCTGCTACAAGGAGCAACAATGGCCCAAAGCACTGTGCAGCCTCCTGCTGCGACCAGCAGCACTGGCGCAACGAGCCACATGGCATGACAAGTTTCGGGGCATGAGAGGCCTGACTGTGATGGTCCTACCAGTAAGGTAAGCAGGTGTGGGGCACGTGGGACAGATCCACCCCCCTAGCCCCATCCTAGCTTGATTTTTAGGCATGTGTCTCGCCCCAAAACTAGGGCTTATTTTCGGGGTAGGACTTATAAAATCAAGCTCAGGCTTATTTTTGGGGAAATATGATATGTGCCCATAATTGATCTTAAGAGTCTCAGATTTAATTCTGTCTCTCACACTAAGTTATGGAATAATCTACAGATCACTACCATAAATTGCTGTTATTTGTGTATTGCATCAGAAATAGTAACAGAGTAAGATGTAGTTTTCAAGGATATTTGATGGCACCTATTCCAATTGGCAAGGGTGCAAAACAAAGCTGCACATTATCATTTCTTTTATTCAGTTTCTATATAATGGCATGATTAGATCAGCTTAATAACATGAATGAACCCTAAATTGTCAGAGATACATATGGCTATACCCCTATAATTCAGATGATGCAGTAGTCCTCAAGTTATGAGTGTAATGGAGCCTGCCCATTCCACTTGTAACTCAAAAACTCATGAGAGTGAATCTCGTACCTTGAACGAGATCACTCCCTTGCTCGTTAAGAGACACACGGCTCATTAAGTGAACATGAGGTATCTCAGGGTGGGGAAGGCCATGGAGGACCTAGTGATGGGGCAGGCCCCCAAGGCCTTCCTGACCAACTAAGATACCTCATGCTTCCCCCTCCCTTCCTGCTGTGCCAGACTCACCTGGAAAAGATCCATCTCCTCTCTGCCGCGGTTCTTGCTGCTGCCTGGATCTGAGGCTGGGGGACCCTTCCGCAGCCCTCTGGCAGCCTGATCCGGGAGTTGAATGCCTTCTCCAGGCTGCTGCCACCTGGATCTGAGGCTGCGGGACACTTCCATGGCCCTCCGGTGGCCCAATCCGGGTGCCAGATGCCTTCTCCAGGCCACTGCCACCTGGATCTGAGGCTGGGGGACGCTTCTGCGGCCCTCCGGCAGCCCAAACGGAGCGCCGGACGCCTTTTCCTGGCCACTGCCACCTGGATCGGAGGCCAGGGGACGCCTCTGATCTGGGCACCAGCAGGCTGGAGAAAGCGTCCGGCGCCTGTATTGGGCTGCCAGAGGGGCACGGAAGCGTCCCCCAGCCTCAGATCCGGATGGCAGAGGCCTGGAGAAAGCCTTCGGAGCCCAGATTGGGCCTCTGGAGGATCATAGAAGCATCCCCTGGCTTCAGTTCCATTCTCTATTGCAGAGAACAGAGGCCTAAAGTACCATGAGATCACGCGAGATCAGTAGCGTGAGAACCCGCCCCACTGATCTCGTGTGATCTTGCATTACTTTAGGCCTCCATTCTCTGCAAATGCACCAAAGGCCTGGAACAGCCAAGAAAGGATCTCGATCTTACCAGGGTGAGTATTGAAGGCCTAGTCCCTAGAGAGACCCGGGGCGGGGGTGGAGAGGGAGGGAATAACCAGGGTGAATGTTGCAGTGCCACTGCGGTCGCTCGTAAGGGCGAACGACTGCCGTGGTGCTGCAATATTCGTAATTTCTGGACTTGCTCGTAAGCACTAGGGGGCGTTTATCACATAACTTCGAATGAGCATTAAATGACACTCGTAACTCAGGGATTACCTATAATTCTCTCAAGGATCTATACTGGATTTAAGAGATCTTTGAATGCCTTTGTATAGCACAGCAAGAATGCCAACTGTAAATTAATTACTGCAAAACCAAAATAATGGCATTTAATATCAGTCCCTGAACTCTCTTGATCTATTAATGATAATACAATTAACATGTACTATGCTTTAAATACCAAGAAACTTAGTGAAACTCTAAGCTAATAGAAATAAATAAGCTTCTTATTATATTACACAGAGCGTACACAAGACTGCAGTGACTATTTTAAGATTTCACCATTTCATAGAAGGCAAGTATATACCTGAGTCACTAATTTTTATTTTATTTATTTTTCACATTTCTGAACCACACAGATTCAGAAGAGCCTTAAACAGGGGCTCTTCTTGAAACTAAGCCTATGGCCCAGATTGCAAGCCATATAGATATTAATAGTTCACCATAAGCTTCTAGTCCTCAGGCTTTCTTCCTCTTACTTTTTAATTATTTTATTTGCACAAGCTTTGGCAGATTACCTAAACAGAAATCACACTAGAATGAAAGTACAAAACCCCTTTACTCTCTTTGGGCTATGAAAAAGCAATGACAACATTTAAGTTACACCTGTTTGACATAAACCTTCAAACCAATGCTGCTAATATCTCTCAGCTTTTCATGGCTGACAACCTGAGATAATTATGACACCAACTACATATCTCATGCAGTTAATGTTCCAACTCAGAGAAGGGATTTTATTCTAGCACAAGGGTAAGTTGGAACAGGCCATAAATATGTATCAAATCATATTTTTATTCATTTGAAAAGTAGCTACGACTGCCAGATTAAGAGCATTTCCATTTATGGTTGTTTTAAAAAATCAAGTTTGTAATGTAAGTGTAATACTGAGCAATGCCCAGTGTTCACTGATATAGGTCAGAATTATAGTCTGCTAAAATCATGCCTTTTAATAAAATTTGTTAGTCTGAATAAGTGCTACCAGAATCCTGATTTTTGGCTGCATAGACTAACATTACTCTATTCCTATAATATCATAGGAAGGTAGTATCCAAAACAAAACAATTAATACAAAAACTGAATATACACATCAAGCAAAACAAGTAAATTACACTGCTTAATATTTGGGCACCCTTCCTGCAACAGACAATCCTCAGAAAACCATTCCATTCATGTGCTCTTTTCTCAGGACACTACTCTTTTATTATGCTTACCCCTCCAAAAATCTACAAAATCTCACACCATTGCAAAATCTGTACACCTGTTCCTGGAGACACACACATTCTGTTATGGAGTGCTCTGGAATCTGCTGGTGATTATTGCTTAGCAGTCCCCAGAACTTCAATTCATTTTTCTCCCAGGCCTCTT
>NW_015386385.1:323312-328269 GCF_001527695.2 Protobothrops mucrosquamatus | reverse complement strand
TTCATGTGCTCTTTTCTCAGGACACTACTCTTTTATTATGCTTACCCCTCCAAAAATCTACAAAATCTCACACCATTGCAAAATCTGTACACCTGTTCCTGGAGACACACACATTCTGTTATGGAGTGCTCTGGAATCTGCTGGTGATTATTGCTTAGCAGTCCCCAGAACTTCAATTCATTTTTCTCCCAGGCCTCTTTCATGTTGGGAGGAAAGCACTGCCTGTGTGCATGTCTCAGCTTTTGCACTGATACTAGAGCAGCTGATTTCTCACCGTGCCCTCTGCCTTCAACAGTTTGCAAACTGAGACAGTAGGGATGATGCAAACGAACAACAGGGCACATTTGCTTTCTCTTGGCAATAGTTTGCATCTCCAACAGGTTGTCGTATGGTAAAGCTTTATATCTCTTCAAGTACTCTCCCTGCTCTCAGTTGCTCACTTAATTGTATCTTCTTGTCCCCATCCTATTCAGTTTTCAAATAGCTTTTATATTTACAGTTCATATGCTCATTTTCCCAACTGGCTACTTTCTCAGGGTTTGTGTTGTGTTTGCAGTAAACAAATAAATGGTTAATGGGAGGGAAATAAATGGACAGAGCAAGGACAATAATTGATGCTAAATGTGGAGAATGGAAAGAAAAACTTTACTGGTCAATTTGATCAATACATTTGAGTGCAAGATTATAGATATATAGATATAGATGTAGGGATAGAGATAGAGAGATAGAGAGATAGCGATAGAAACATATATATATTAGAGATAGAGATATAAACTAAGAGATGGGGTGGGAGGGAGCAGAATGTACAGGGGGGGGAGATAGGATTTGCTATTGGTGTATCAACCATTTCCACTGTGATATATATGGGGGAGACATTGAGGCCCCAGACCAACTTGCAGAGCTAGGTTTTCAGGATCTTGCAGAAGGTCAAGAGGATGGGAGCCAATCTCTCCTCGGGAGGAAAGATGTTCCAAAGATCTAGGGCCGTGGCAGAGAAGGCTCTTCTGCTGGACCCCATCAGCCAGAATTCCCTGACCACAGGGTCAGCAGCATGCCTCATCTTGCCAGCATGAGTGAGGCAGACCAGTCGCATTGGAGTGAGACTTTCCTCAAGTAGACTGGACCCATGCCATGTAGGGCTTTAAAGATGATAAACAGTATCTGACATTGTACACAGAAGCAAACCAGCAGCCCGTGCAGCTCATGGAACAGTAATACAAGCCACTCTAGGGGTCCCCAAAACTGCCTGTGCTACACACTCTGAAGCAGTTACAGCTTCTGAATGCTCTTCAAGCATAGTCCCATGTAGAGAGTATTGCAGTAGTCCAGACATGACATGACCAGAGTTTGAATAACTGACCACAGGGATTCCTGACTCAGGAAAGGCAACTACTAGTGCACACTGAAGTTGTCAAAAGCTTTCCTAGCCATGACTGCCACCTGCTCTTCCAGCAGGAGTCATGAGTTCAGGAGAACCCCCAAGTTGCAGACCAGATCTGTCTGGAGCAGCGCTATCCCATCCAAAACTAAGGATGTCAAACCCCAAACCCTGAAGCTCCATACCAAAACCATTCATCTTGCCAGGGTTCAGCCAAAGCCTGTTGTCCCCCATTCAGGCCCTCACAGCCTCCAGGCACCACGAGAGAGCAATGACAGTCACTAGGATGGAAATAGGATGGAAATATAGAGCTGAGTATCATCAGCATACTGATTATATTAAAATATTATTGATGATGATGTTATCCGTTCAGTAGAGTCTGACTCTTGGTGAATCTATGAGCCTGATCTCTCCACATCTTCCAATCTTGCACTAAAAATATTAGTAAGTATAGATATTATACATCATATATATTAGTAGTAGTAAATTAATAAAATTGTATTCATCTATTAAAAAGAGGCATCAACTAGATATTTGGAAAACTGAACTCTCGATTTATTCAAATTTATTCTACACTGAATGCTGGTTTTTATCTATCACTACTGCTATCTTTTTAGGCTTATTTTCCTGTCCCAGTCCTCAAGCACACACACAAGGTAAGGAGTTAGATGCGTTTATTCATACAACAGACATTCCCCAAGCCCTCTCTGCAAAATCTTACAGACAGTCCTGTTTAAGTTTTTTCCCAAAGTCCCAGCTCAACGAAAGCAACCACAGCTCACCACCAGTTGAAGGCAGTGCAGAGGCAAATATGGCTCCAGCAGATCCAACACTGGACAAAGGCAACACATCTCCAATAGGCACAAAGCAAATCTCCCAATGAGTTCAATGCGGGACAAAGGCAAGCACAATTCCAAGTTCAAAGTAGAACTCCCAATTCAAAGCAGGACAAAGGCCAAACGTGACTGCAACAGACTCAAGACAAGATGAAGGATCAAAGGTTTAGGAACATACACACACAGTCAGATTATGGGTGCTTGTCTCCGACATCGACCAAGTTAAGTAGGAGCTGTCAGTGCACCTCATTAAGAGGGGCAAGGCTGCCTCCTTGCGAATTAGCCTCACTGACTTCCATTGCGCCTCTCTCGCTTGGCCCTTCATGTCCTTGGATCAGTCTGGGGTGGCAATTCCTCCTCGTTGGTGCTGATTGGCTGCAGCTACATCTCTTCTCCAAAATGCGCAGCCAGCTGTTGGTCCAGCCATATCTTGATGTGCAGTGGTGGCATCAGCACCTTCCAAGGGTCTACCAGCGGCTTCCACTTTATGTTGTTCTTCTCTAGGGAGAACTCAGCCATATTTTAAAGCACTCAGCAACATCCTGATATTGGTGCAGTCCTCTTTGAGGTGCAAAGAGTAATCCATAAGGAGAGACAAGTATTTGATCCCATTATGAAGCAGCACAAATCTGAGGCTCCTGGATGAACTGTCTATGAACAGTTTGGGATTGCAAGTGATTCCTATAGCCTCAAATAGACTGGCCACAGAATCACAGCCCATCTTGCTGACTGAAGAAGTTGGAAAAACTTTGGTGATGCTTTCTCTGATCTGCAACTTGCACACTTTCATCCAATAAGTTCCACTCCTTGAGCGCAGAGATCAGAAACTCAGCATGGGACTTGGTGAGACCAAGGTCTCTAATCAGATCATTGAGGTCTTTCTGGTTGGGGAAGCCGCATCTGTGAAATTGTAACCTGTATCTGCAATATCTTCTTCAGTGTTTGACTTGCTTCTACCTCCTGAAGATGGATGATCCCTCTCCAGAGGGGTGGGAACAGGAAGCTCATGGCATTTTGGTACCAGGGAGATGGATGAAGGAATGTCTGGATGCATGAGGCTCACTCTTGTCAGTCTGACATTTGGAAGGGTCCACCATGCAAAAGTAGCAGTTGCTTGAATGGTCAATTGGGATAGCAAGCTTCATGGCTCACTTTTCTCCCCTCTACCAACCTATAAACATAGCAGAATTATATACATTTTAAAAATGATATTTCACACATTACCTAATATTATGCAAGATATAATCATAGGGCATAAATGTATATTATAGTCTATATTTTCCTAGAATATTGAAATTAGTGAAACTTTTCTTAATTGCAATTCTTTTAAACTGTAATAAATCACTGAAATTCCATCTAGTGAGCAACAGTTGTTCACCTTATCTTCAAGAGTTTTCTTGCAGTGTTCGCATGTGCAATGAGGTGCCCAGGGATTGTCTTGATCCCCGACAGGCATTCCAAAGTATGTTTTGAAGGCCTCACACATTTTAACAGATGCTTTCACCGAGTACTTTTTCGCTCTTGTCTTGATAAATTGTCTACACGTGCAGCAAAATGCATTTGCTGGGTGCAAGCAACCTCTTGATGCCATCTAAATCAAATATTGCTATTCGCTATTCTCTTACTCAGCAATTAGATAAACTAAAATGTTGGGGTTTAAGGCATCTGTACAGGACTCAGTTCTGTCTTCTTTGTTTACATACATTTTCTGAATATTTGCTTCAAAACTGTCTCCCTGTCTATAGCAGCATACAACATGATGCAAGGGAGAAATCCCATGGGTGGAGGCTTTGGAATCTGAGTCCGATGATGACAGGGAGTCAATTCTGGAGGTCCTTGGAAGGTGAGCAGTCAGCTTTGGGGGCACCAGTCAAACAGCTGACTGAGCTGAGGCAGAGGAGATGGGGCTGGCAGACAGGCAGAGGGAACAACTGCTGCTGTTATGCAATCAGGAAGACAAATTGCTACTCCTTCCCAATGCAAGGGTACATAAAGCAGAGAGCATAGAGAGGAGTAGCAGAGGTCAGTGATGTTACTTGTGAGAAAGCAGCCCTGCCTTCTTAAATGAGACACATTGGGATGTTCTTACTTAAGAAGAGCTTTGAGTTAGGACAGATGTTGGAAACTACCATCTATTACGCCAACTCTCTTTGCCTCACTTTGCCTCATCTCGCCTCGCCTAGGATGATAGTAAGACAAAGGTAATATTATGAGGACACATCTTCAGCAAACAGTAAATAAACTGTCTTTGAATTGGATGGAGTAAGGGGGCTATATGGGACTCTATGGCTTTAAGGCTAACAATGTGGTGCCAATTTCTAGATAGCTACCATGATCTGTATGTATCAGCTTAGGATACTGGAACTATTTCCATGTTATTATACAAACATTTAATTTAGTGACCACATGATTCACTTAACAACTGCAGTGAGATTTGCTTAACAACAGTGGCAAAAAAGATGGTAAATTGGGCAAAAGTCACTTAACTGCCTTGTTGAGCAACATAAATTTTGATCTCAACTGAGGGCATAAGTTGACTATCTGTATTATCTTGCTTTAAGCAGAACTAAACTGCCAGTGTTTTGAAGAACCAAAGAAGTATAATTTGTAGTAAAATTGAAAAAAGTTATTTGAAAAGAGGAGGATAACAAACAAATGGTACATTTGTAGCTGCACTTTGACACATCCTCAATAACCCTTTCATACATAATCCCACATAGTCCCACATTTGACAGTTAACTTG
>NW_015386385.1:243300-321597 GCF_001527695.2 Protobothrops mucrosquamatus | reverse complement strand
TACCCTGGTTTACCAGGGGTGCCAGACATATGAACACAGGAGGACAATCTTGGCACAAGAGAAGCGAGCACTCCATAAAGCCAGAGCTGCAAATGCTGAAGCAACAGTGTCCACATTTCTCTGTTCAGTATGTGGCAGAACATTCTGTGCTAACATCGGTCTAATCAGCCATCTACGGACACACCGTTGATGGCCCACAATCCACAAGATGTCACGGTCTTCATCGAAAATCGATGGACGAACAACAACAGAAATCCCAGAAGAATTGCGTTTACAGTATACTTCCAACATGGGCAACATTGATACTTTCTTTTAACAAAGACACTCAGACCTTGCAACCACTAGATAACTGTATGTGTATTGAATTTTTTTTAAAAAAAGAAAAGCCATTATTCTTATGCATTAGAAATTTAAGTGCTACTGAGGCATTGCTTTTCTGCATTTATCTGGAAGTATAATAATGGTAGTTCTACTCTTTACACATTATATATTAACTATTAGAAAGAAATGCTTTAGCACAGAGGTCCCCAACCTGTGAGCTGCAGCCAGTGGTGGGATTCAGCCAGCTCGCACCAGTTCAGCAGAACCAGTAGCTAATTTTTTGTTGCCCAGGCCCAGAACGGACTTCCGGAAGCGGCATTCACACAGAGAACCAGTTGCTCAAATATTTGAATCCCACCACTGGCCACAGTCCACTACCAGACCATGGGCTGTTGGCCACTGGAGTGCACACGCACCCCCCATTTGTGCTAGTGTTGCAGTGGCACGCGTGTGGTAGCGATACCATGTCATACAGGCGCTAGCTAGCATCACCATGAGTGCACCCCCACTCGCACTAGCATTGCATCAGCGCGTGGGCACTAGCATTGCTGGAGCGCTTGTGGCCCCATCTGCATTACACACACAATCGTGGCCCCATTCATGCGCACGCTTGCAGCTCCATTCGTGCACAAATGCACACACACATAAAGGCATCTCCACACACACACACACACTGCCAACCAAGAAAGGTTGGGGACCCCTGCTTTAGCACTTGTGTTGGCAGACCCTTTTCTACTATCATCAAAGCAGCCTGCCTATCTTCAGGCATCTGCACAAACCTGAGAAATAAAGATGCTATTGCTTTATATATTGCATTTCATGAGTTGAGCTCTTAAAGCAGTCGCACCCTTTGTATATGGAAACCTGACAAAAGACAGGCTGTTCTAATAAATAGCAGAGGTGCTGTGTTCATGCTCACACACGTACTTCTGAATCATTATCCAAACATGCACTATGTTACTATCTCTAACATAATATTAGCCTATTTACTCACAAATAAATCCCATTCAGCACAAATCCTTACACTGGGAAAAAGAGGAAGAAACACAATTGATTCCAGATGCTAGAAGCAATGTCAATGTATTTTTTTATTTATTTTTATTTATATTTCATGTTTCTAGACCACCCATCTCCCTCAAGGATACTACAGGTAGACCTTTTAACTAATAGGAAAACATCTGAAAAGGGGAATCTTTTCAATTGTATTCCATAATGCACTCCAACCAAACTAGAAATAAATGAGATAACTAACAGGGACTTGGAATCTCACTGGGATCTGGTGCTTCTAGAATGCTGGGAGATGGCAAATGGAAAAGTTCTTATTCTTTCAAAAAATTAAAATCTTTCTTTGTATAAAACATTTGTGAAATTCTAACACATGCCCAGCAGATGGTAGCATTGCCACAAAGTTGTTTGAGAAAATCATCTACAGTAACCATTACTTCATATTTTGGTTCCAAATTTGATTTATCACTTCATCAAAAACAATGAATTGTTCATCACATTTACTTTATTTGAAAACAATGGCATATTTTATCAGTAATTTATGCAACATTATAGTGTGCAGTATTTATACTATAGTTAGTGTGCTTTGCTTTGTGTGTGTGTGTGTGTGTGTTCAAAATTTAGCTGTTGGAAATTCATAGGCAGCAGCTTTTTGCCTTATTCAGCCATCCAAACATCACAGTATTTTAAAACTAAAAGTAACAGAATCACATTTTTGCATTTCACACAGCAGTATTTCCCAACTTGATTTGCTCAGCATGTATTGGATTACAATGTGTCCATTTCAACAGTACAGAGGCTAGAGACCGTCACTTATCTGAGACAATAATAATAATAATAATAATAATAATAATAATAATAATAATAATAATAATAACAACAACAACAGTAGTAGTAGTAGTAATAATAATAATAATAATAATAACAACAACAACAACAGTAGTAGTAGTAGTAGTAGTAATAATAATAATAATAATAATAATAATAATAATAATAATAATAATAATAATAATAATAATAATAATAATAAAGTTGGAAGGGACCCTTGGAGGTCATCAAGTCCAACCCCCTGCTCACCATTTCGGACAAATGGCTGTTCAGTCTCTTCTTAAAAACTTCCAGTGTTGGAGCATTCACCGCTTCTGGAGGCAGGTGGTTCCATTGGTTAATTGTTCTAACTATCAAGAAGTTTCTCCTTAGTTCTAGGTTGCTTCTCTCCTTGATTAGTTTCCATCCATTGCTTCTTGTCCTGTCTTCAGGCACTTTGGAGAATAACTTGACTCCCTCTTCTTTGTGGCAGCCCCTGAGATATTGGAACAGTGCTATCATGTCCCCCCTCATCCTTCTCTTCGTTAAACTAGACATACCCAATTCCATAGGTTCTCCTGCTTGAGTGGGAGGCTGGACTAGAAGACCTCCAAGGTCCTTTCCAGCTCTATTCTATTCAGAACCTAGCTCTTAAATACTTGCATATTCAAAATGATGAAGATGCATCGTGACATCATAATGCAAGCCCTACCCATGTGTTCACTGTGATATCAGATGTCAACACATACATGGCAGAATGTATTTTTTATATCATAATACATGACACACAAATACACTTCACAGATATCCTTTTCCTTGGCTAAAAATAGTTAATATTTTACAAGACTTTATCAGCTGTATGTCTAATCTGCTGATTTCTCGGACTGAAAATCTCAGTATATTAGATCACATTACCAGATTACGGAAGGCTGTTTTAGAGCATTCAGAATCCTGCTCATCAATTCTAACAGTGCTATCAATTGGCCAATACTGTTCTGTCCTAGTTGTTAGGGGGGGGGGGAGACTGAAGCTTATCAAGGTCTGCCAGACACAAAAAATGCTGCAAATCTCCCCTTAAATACACTCCTGACCATAAGGCTCCATTGATAAGCAGTACAAACTATATAAACTATAGGAAACTCTAATTGCTGGCAGCAAAATTAAAAATGGGACAATGTGGAAAAAAATATTAACATGCCCCTATTTTTGATATGACATCACAGAGTGCCCTATAGCAGGAGTCCCCAACCCCTGGACCATGGCCCACTATCAGGCCATGGCCTATTCAAAACCAAGCTCGAATGGCAGGCTGGCACAAATGCGCATGTACAATTTGATTTGTGCGAGCAGCAGGCCGGCATGCGTGCACATGCGTGCGCAGCTCAACTTGTGTAAGTCAAGCCACGTGCACATGAGCATGCACGCCGGCCCAGTGCTCGCGCAAGTTGAGTTGTGCACACACATGCATGCCAGCCCCCTCTCCCCCCATCTCGCCAGGCCACCAAGCTGCCCTATAGATCTGATAAATTGAGTCTATGCTGAGAGGCTGAATACATGGAACTTAGCTTTCACTATCCAAGAGACCATGGTATACCTTCACAATTATACCAAGGTTCTTTAAGAAAGAAGACATAGCTTCAAAATAACTTCTGGGAACGATTGTTTTAGGTTCTATAGTATTAACCTAATAACGGGACCTGACCCCTTTTCCTCACTGAGAGAGGTCACTCCGATCGAAAGAGAACCTTATATACTTATTGTACGTCAGATACATAGGGTAGACTTTTGAGACTTTTAGGTATACCGAAGAAGTACTTTGCTTTATTCTGACTTTCTTTACGAAAGATGTTGACTGAGATGTTGTGAAGAGGAACTCTTACACAGTAGTAGTGCAGATTATATCTCTATTGCCCATCAGTTATCTGGCTTCAGATCTGAATAACATCTCTCAAAAGGGAAAAGGAATCTTTGGAATCTAAGTCAAACTAGGCAAGTTGGGGCAGCCCTATGTAAAATTCTTCTTTAATTGAAAAGGCTTTTGAGAGTGTAAAATGGGTATATAGACCACAGACAATTGCTTTCAAAAATATGTATTAAACTATTTAGCTGAATGAAAAATCAACAACATGTATATAATTTTGTAAGGTTTCAGATGATCTTCTGCTTGGTAACTTTCTATGGATACCAATTTTGGTTTTGCTGCTAGATCCTCTGCTTCACTTTACGCTATTCTATCAGAATAAATAACAGCCTTTTACAGTTTTTATCTCCAAAGTCACAGTATAACACACAAGTATTTTCTTGTTTGTCTTAAAATATGACTATTCAAACATACACTTCGTTCTAAATCCATTCTCATACTATTAGCATAGTGTATTCTTTGATTACAAATAAATAACTATAGAGTAGAAGTGCTCCAGAAACTCAGTACAGGTAGTCCTTGACTTACAACAGTTCATTTAGTGACTGTTCAAAGTTACAACGGCACTGAAAAAAGCGACTTAAGATCATTTTTCACACTTATGACCATTGCAGTATTCCCATAGTCACATGATTTACATTCATGTAAATATTTATGATAGTTGCAATGTCCCCAGGTCAGGTGATCACATTTTGTGATTTTCTGACAAGCAAAGTCCATGGGGAAGCCAGATTCACTTAACAACCATGTTATTAATTTAACATCTGCAGTGAATCACTTAACAAATGTGGCAAGAAAAGTCGTAAAATGGGGCAAAACTCACTTAACAAATTTCTCAGCAACATGAATTCTGGGCTTAATTATGGTCATAAGTCGAGGATTACCTGTATAAGAACATATACATCATCCTAAAACAGCTGGCTAAATCAAGAGTGAAGCTGTCAAAAAAGTAACAGCTACATGAAATTGACAATGACTTTTACTCCCCTATGAAAAATACCTACTCCAGGATCCTGGAGCCCTTTCATCAGGAACCTCAGAAAGCCTCTTCTGATAATTGCTAAAAGCAACACGATATAAACTGATAATTGCCTCATGCTATTTCCAACTGTCCTGGGTATATCATATAAACTGAGCATTGAAAGATTATTGGAATAACAGGGGGAAATGATAAAAAAATATCAATAAATTCTAGGAAGCCCAAACATACCAATGTTTGGTAGTTAGATGAAGATAGCTTTGAATATTGTAGAGTAATACCAAAAAGTTAGTGAAATAATGTTCCTTCTCCACAGCCTTTCTTCCTCTATATATCTATTATTCCTAACTGCAGTACTTCCAATTTATCAAATCATATGTTAGACTATACTAGGCTGTAGGTCTAGAATTTCCATCTATTAGTGATGCACTGCTAATATACCATTATTCAAGTAAGGAAATTAATATTAGAAAATCAACTGTGAACATGTGTGGATTTTCTAAAATCAGTGCTATTTAAACTATTTAAACTGACTTTTAAAATTATTAATGTATCAGTCAGACTCACATCACTTCTCACTACCTCTATTTGGTTCCTCAGATTCTGACTGAAAAACTAAGGAAAGAAATTTTAAAAGCTTTTCTGCAATCTCACCATTATCCTTCAATAATATATTTATATATTTGTCATAAAAATGATTAATACACTGCTGCTTCTGATCTCTTTAGATAAACACTTTTATTTGTATTAAATCATGAAAGTAATTTAAGTTTAAGCATCTTTTATTGTTTAAAATAAATATTTTATAGAACTTTATAGCTTGCCTTTTATAGCTTTTTGTATTCTGCACATTAATTACCTGGTCATCCTACTGGATATATGGTACATTCCTTCAATCTAATATGCATTTTCTATGAGCAGCTTCATTTTAAATGTTTAAAAAGATTCTGCAGAAATGTAGGTATCTTTTTAATTCCTTTTAATATTTTAACACCCAATTTTTAAATTCTTATTTTCTTTAAATTTAATTTGACTACGCTAAGCTCAGATGAGGTGGGCTCAAGGGATCATCTTCAGGGCCGTGCAGAGAAATATGTTCAACACCTAATAAACAAAATTGCTTGGATTTTAGTTAGATCCCATGCATGATGAAAATCCCTGTGACATGCCTGTGTCATGTGCAGTTATCTGGGAACGGTTTGACCCTGTTGGACTGAGGAAGTGGACAGGGTCCTCAACGATTTCAGTGCCACTATCTATAAGTTAGATCCTTGTCCCTCCTGAATGGTGGAAGCCTCCAGTCACTAGCAGGTGGGCTCAGGCAGTAATTAACTCATCAGGGCAGGAGGGGATATTTCCATCGTCTTTTAAGGAGGCCCTGGTTCACTGCCTCCTTAAAAAGCCATCACTTTATCTCATCTGCCTGGACAATTTTTGTCCTGTTTCTAATCTTCCTTTCCTAGGGAAGGTGGTGGAAAAGGTGGTTGCCTGGCAGCTTCAGAGAGTAACAGATTATCTGAAACCCTTTCAGTCAGGATTCAGGCCAGTTATGGGATGAAACGGCATTGGTCCTGCTTGATGATCTTTGGCGAGAGTGGGATGGGGGCAGTGCAACCATCTTCGTTTTCCTTAGCCTCTCAGCCTTTGATACCATCGACCATGGTATCTCTTTGGGCCAACAATGGGGGCTGGGGCTGGGCGGCACTGTTTTACATTGGCTTGGCACCTTTCTCCAAGGCAAGTACAAATCAATATTATTAGGGAATGAAAGATCCAACCTATGGCCACTGTTTTGTAGAATACCACAGGGCTCTCCACTCTTTTTAACATTTACATGAAGCTACTGGGTGAGATCATCCGTCATCGTGGGTTGAGGTACCTGCAGTACACAGATGATACTCAGTTCTGTACTTCCACTCCTAGTGACCCAAGTAATGTTTTTGCTGCCCTCTTGCGATGCCTGGAGGCTGTGGGGACCTGGATGGGGGAGAACAGGCTTTGACTGAACCCTGGAAAGACCAAATGGCCTTGGGTGCATGGAGCTCCTAGATCCAGATTTTTGACATCTTTAATTCTGGATGGGATGGCATTACTCCAGACAGATCCAGTCTGCAATTTGGGGCTTCTCTGGAACTCATATACCTGCTCAAAGAACAGGTGGCAGTCATGATTAAGAGAGCCTTTGCACAAATTCAGGTTGTGCACCAGTTGTGGCCTCTCCTGGATTAGGAGTCCCTGTGCTCAGTAAAACAAGCCCTAGACATCTCGCTTTTGGACTATTGCAACATGCTCTACATGGGGCTACCCCTGAAGAGCATTTGGAAGCTCCAGCTGGTGCAGAGTATGGCAGTGCAGGTAGTTTTTGGGGCCGTAAGGATGGCCCACATAACACCACTGCTCCACCAGCTGCCAGTTTGTTTCCGGGTGCAACTCAAAGTGTTGGTAAGCACCTTTAAACCCTTCATGGTATGGATCCAGGCCATCTCATCACACTGGGATTGGCCAATTCCACCTGTGCCAGCAGACAATGCATGCTTTGGATCCCACCGGCCGGGATATTCCGGCTGGCAGGGTCCAAGAGAAGAGCCTGCTTCTGATAGTTGGCTTCAGGGGAGGGGCTTCACATTGAGGGTGGTTGATAAATTAATGACAGATCCCACCTCCCTTCCCTGCTCATCCTACTCCCTCCCTCCTCACCTTTTAGCTAGGTTTATGTATTGTATTTTTGAAATATTTTATTTGATAGTTTTATCTTTTAATATTGTAAGCCGCCCAGGGTTACCCTGTGGTAAGATGGGCAACCAATAAATTTAATAAATGAATGAATGAACGAACAAAATAAGTTAACATAGGACATACTGAAGGATATTTGTAAACAATGGACCCAGAAGTTAATTTTAAAAATATTTAACATTATACACAAATTGTATTTTAAAATGATATGGAAAAAGAGCAGATAAGATTGAGTCTGAATTAATCTAAAAGTGATGGGCTATGGGAATGATGTGGTAGGAGATGCTGCACTGGATATACAAATGAAATTGGATGGTATTTTACTAATCCCAAAGAATGACCTGGGTAATTTTCTTATGTTGGATTTATAAAACAGACTTTGTTAAATTTGTCAAGATTTATGTGAGAGGGGACAAAGAAAAAATGACAAGGGTTTTGCAGAAATTTACAGAACTTTGAGGGGATTGAGGATCACAATTGTTAAAAGGAAGAAATATAAAATTGGCTAATTTGATCAAAGTTAGTTAATTTGATTATTGGGCCTTTCTTGATCAGGATTGAACAATGTGCCTTTTAAGATTTTTTTTATGGATAAGAGATGAAATATGGGAAGATAAAGATAAAATTTGTTGTATTTTGAGGGAAAGAAATGTTACTAAGATTCCTTATTCTTGTTATGCAAGGGAAAGTTTTTTTTAATTTTTTTTATTTTTCTGAACTTTCTATTTTTCCTTCTTATATTTTTATTTTTCTTAGCTTGTATTTGTTCTTTTTAATTGTAATGTTTAATAAAATTACTATAAAAAGACATTATTTTTAATTTGTTGTTATTATTGACAAAGTTAATTATTTTTGTCATATCATTTGTCTAATTTTGTGGTGATTGATAGAGATATACTATCTATAAAACATTATGTACTGTTTTTTCCTTAGCTTTGGATAAATTTTGATTTTTTTTTCCACAATTCCTCCTGTTTTAATGTCATTCTTTCTCTGAAATTTTGCATTCAGTTTATCAAGCAACTTTTTACTTGTTCCATCTCTGTGTCATATTTTAATAATTGTGTGTTTGTGTGTGTGTGTGTGCGTGTTGTGGGTAGTCTTTATTTTGTATATATGTTTAAAATTCTGTCATTTGTCATCCTCCTTTTTCTTAAGACTTGCTCTTTGTATGTCTATGTATACAGGTAGTCCTTGACTTACAACCACAATTGAGCCCAAAATTTCTGTTGTTAAGTGAGACATCTGTTAAGTGAGTTTTGCCTAATTTTACGACCTTTCTTGCCACAGTTGTTAAGTGAATCATTGCAGTTGTTAAGTTAGTAACCTGGTTAAGTGAATCTGGCTTCCCCATTGGCTTTGCTAGTCAGAAAGTCGCAAAAGGGGAATCACATGAACCCAGGACACAGCAGTCGTCATAAATATGAACCAGTTGCCAAGCATCTGAATTTTGATCACAGTACCATAGGGATTGCAAAGGTTGTAACAGTGAAAAACGTCCTAAGTCACTTGTTTCAGTGCTGTTGTAACTTTGAACAGTCACTAAATGAACTGTTGTAAGTCAAGGACTAGCTGTATTTGTATGTTTGTATTGACCTTGGTAAATTTCAGTTTTCACTAGATAATTCTTGTGGTTTTCGTCTATTTCAGGAATTTAAATGCAACATACCCACATATGTATAAAGCACTAATAATAATAATGATAAAGTTGGAAAGGACCTTGGAGGTCATCTAGTCCAACCCCCTGCTCAGGCAGGAAACGCTATATCATTTTGGACAAATGGCTGTCCAATTTCTTCTTAAAAACTTCCAGTGTTGGCGCATTTACCGCTTCTAGAGGCAGGTTGTTCCACTGGTTAATTGTTCTAACTGTCAGGAAGTTTCTCCTTAGTTCTAGGTTGCTTCTCTCTTTGGTTAGTTTCCACCCGTTGCTTCTTGTCCTGCCTTCAGGCGCTTTGGAAAATAGCTTGACTCCCTCTTCTTTGTGGCAGCCCCTGAGATATTGGAACACTGCTATCACTGCTATTAATGTAATTAAACTTTTGCTGCAATAATTATTTTTAGAATAAAAAGACATTTGAAAATGAAGCTACAAGTGAGATTGCTGGACTTATTATTTTTATAGAATTCCATGTTTTATTAAACTTTGTCTCATAATATCTTATTCCAAATTTTAATCTTTAAAATCCATTAACTAGACCAGCTCCTTCCAATATTATTAATCTGCTAATGCCATTCAGATTTTATCCATTCTGTTTTCCACCATAAACAACTTGCAGCATAATATAAACTTCAAAAAAGCAAGGAGGTTTTTTTTCATTACAAATAAATATATTGACTTTTTTTTGCCAATTGTGCAAGGTATTTTACTGGGATTGTAATTGGTACCATTTGAAATAAATAATAATTATAGGTAATATATTTATTTTAATGGTCACAATTAATCCTAACCAGGAATTTTTAATTTTTCTACCTTTCAAGATCTTTTTAAACTCCCCACAATCTGATGTAATAATTATGAAATGTGAGGTTCAGTCCCAAATATTTCACTAGATCTTTTGTTGTCTAGCACCTGATTCTTTTTGCTCAAAGCTGTCTTCTTCTTTTTGAGATAAATATCTCATTATTTGGTTTTTATATGTTAAATTTGTCTCTTAAAAATTCAAGCTATGATTGTTTTTATCAATTGTCCTACCACACTTTGTGATTGTATAACAGTGTTACATCGTCACATAACATTTTATGTTCCTCTCCTTGAATTTTAATCCCTAGTATTTTTCTTTTCAAAACTTATTAGCTTATGCTTCTAAATCAATCACAAATAGTAGTGAGGTAAGTGGACATTTTTATCTGGTAATTTTGTTTATTGAAATTTTGCAGAAATTATTCCATTATCCATAATGCCATTGATACATGCTTTTGACCCAAGCTTTTGAATTCTTCACCAGGATTTATTTTATTCAATAATGCAAGTAGAAATGGCCATTACAAATTGTCAAAGGCTTTTTCTTTATCTAAAAAATAAATTCTTTGTTATTAATATATTCTGCTGTATTTATTATAATTGTGCTATTATTCTTTATACTCCTCTTACGGATATGACCCGTTTACTCTGTATGCATTATATTTGGTACACATTCCTTTTAAATGTTCAACTAGTATTGAAATATAAAAATTATAATCAACTTTCAATAAGGACAATGGTATTTATTACTATGGTTTTATTTCCTGCATCATTCCCTTCTTTATGAATCAAAGTAATATATGCTTCTTCCCATGTTTGTGGTATTGCCTTTGTAATTTCATTTGTTATTATTTTTCACTCATTTTAACAATTCGTCCTCCAGCTCTTTATAATAGGTGACTAGCAAAGTCACATTCACAGTTATTATTCTTTGCTATTTCCTTTTGTGAGCTTCCCGAATGGATCCAGGCACAACTGGCAAAACAAAGCTGATTGGCACAAGTATGTAAATGTTGCAATTCATCTAGGATTATCTTTTATTAAAGTGAGCAGCACTGCATGTATTTATTTTTTCCATTTTTAAGTCCAAAACCCTGTATTGCAGTCTTTTGTTCTTAACTGATGGCTTAGCATTATTCCTAACTGGGTTTTTAAATTTAATGTAATCCTTTTTTCTTCAGGGTTTTCTTCAGGTATGCACAAGCTTTACATACAAATTTATATTTAAGTATGACATATTAATCCATAATTCATATGTGTTTATTTGCACATTTTGTGGATAAATGTTTTTTAAAAAATAAGTAGCTGTGTTTGTGCTTCTCCACAGAAATAAGCAAATTTTCTTTGAGGAAAAAATGTAGCTTGATCAGCAAACATCAAAATAATTAACTGACAAAAATGGGACAAAAGGCCATCAAAAGCAAAGAAAGAGAAAGGCATGAACATTCAGCAAAAAATTACATTATCTATATCGAAGTCAAAAAAGCATAAAACTTTCCAGAGCCAATGAAAATAATACTGTGACGAATTAAAATGCTCAGCCCAAAAATAATTGGAGCATTTAATTATTCCACCTTTGACCTTTTGTACATAACATCAGTGGAGATGGAAAGTAGGACACCAAGTGATCCCTCCTCTATTCTGCATCAGGAATGAAACAGTTTGGTAAATGGGAATTATATAATAATATGTCCATTCATTATTCCTGAAATCAAGAGTTTTCCTGAACTGGAAAGATCCCAAATCTTTCCAGTTTTATCTATAAATATTTTCTTTCTCTAAAAAACAGTAGATCTGTTCATCTTACTATTTTTAGCATCCTTCCTATGTCTCATAATTGAAATTAACACAAAAGTTAATAGTTTCATCCTGTCTTACCTTTGATTTATTTTTTTTCATTCAAATAATCTGGAAGTAATATCTGCAGTTATTTTTAAACTATTTTTATATATCTCATTTTACATTGATACAATTCATAAATAGCAAACTAAAATATGTTTGAATGGGCAGAAGTCAATATACTTCCAAGAATATTCATTTACTACTTACAGAAAACCCCTAAAAATGTATATAAAAACAAATAGTAGCTTAACTCAATCAAGGAAGACCTGAAGAATTTTAAGAACATGTCAATTTGACTGCCAAAAGATGTGATAAGTGCAAATTGTCATTTTTCAGAGAAGTTAAGCAGAAACTGCAGATACAAAGAATTGATATAAAACTGAGATGTAAAATACTGAGGTAGAGAAAGGAAAACAGAGAAGGCTCTGGCATCACAAAATAACTAAATAGGAGCTCTTGGTTCTATAGTTCAAATTAACACAAACTCAAACTTTAGACATCACTCCCCCCTTTCAGTACAGAAATAATTCTATTAATCTACCTTAAACAATTGAAAGATTGCTGAAATTATTTGTGAATTGCTTTGAGGATTAACCATGATACATACAGTATATGGTAACTTTCTGTAATTGCTTAATTTCTTGTTTCTTTTTTTAACTACAGAAATAAAAATTTTCAGCATTTGCCACTGAGTTTTGGCAACAATACATATAAATCCTACACAGACATTCAGGCACTGGAACCAGGTGATAAGAAATGCAACTGCTTGGCTCTGACACAGAGAATTAAAATTGGCTATGTGATTGTTGTCAGACAGGAATTGCAATTGCTGCTGCTTAAGAAGTATTCCTCCCCTGCACAGGGCCCAACTGAGGGGATCAGTCAAAAACAAAGATACATATTTGGAGCAAGTTTCTTAGCAAAGGCATAATCAGTATCTAGTAGATGTATTGAATTTATTTATTCTGCAGTAAAGGAGTTGTGAGAGAGGAGGATGCATAATACATGGATAGAACTTATTAAATTGCAAACCCCAAAATATAAGCCATATAAAATGTAATAAATAAATACATAAATAAAATGGGGAAGAATAAAAATGAGAAGACTAATTATTTGCATAAAGGGTTAATACATTTTATTTATAAAATTTATTAGCTGCCCATCTTATTAAAGGTAACTCTGAGGGGCTTACAGTCATAAAAATATACCTACATTAAAATATAAATAAATTAAAAACCAAAGATTAAAATCTAAGGACAAGTGGGTAGGGCAGGGGCAGAATGGGGGGAGATGAGATCTCTTGTTACTCATCAACAACTTCCACTGTGCTGTTCCACCATTGGGGTCCAGGTCAACTGGCAGAGCCAGATCTTTAGGCCCTTACAAAAGAATAGGAGGGTTGGGGACAATCTCACATCAGAAGACAAGATGTTCCAGAGGAAAGCAGCAACGGCAGAGAAGGCCCTTCTCCTGGATCCTGCCAGCCAGAATAATTGGGCTGATGGGACCTGCAACATGCTTCTTCTGCCAGTACGAGTGGGATGGATCAATCCCAGTAGGGTGAGACAGTCCCTCAAGTAACATGGATCCATGCCATGAAGAGCTTTAAAGATGATTACCAACACCTTGAATTACACCTGGAAACAAACCAGCAACCAACACAGCTCATGGAGAAGTGGTGTTATGGGGCCCACATTGTCACACTCTGCACCAGCTGTAGACTTTGAATGTTCTTCAAGGGTAGCCCCATGTAAAGCCCATTACAATAGTCCAACTGTGAGATGACTAGAGACTGAATGACTAATCACAAGGAATCCTGATTCAGGAAAGGCCGCAACTGGAGTGCAACATGAAGTTGTGCAAAGGCTATCCTAGCCATGACTGCCACCTGCTCCTCAAGCAGGAGTTGTAGGTCCAGGAGAACCCCCATGTAGCGGAACAGAACTGTCTGGGCAGTGCCACCCCATCCAGAGTCAAAGATAACAAAATCCCAGATCCCAGAGCCCCATGTACACAAAGCCATTCGGTCTTGCCAGGGTTCAGTCAAAGCCTGTTGTCTCCCATCCAGGACCCCACAGCCTCCAAACATTTCAAGAGGGTGGCAACAGCATCACTTGGGTCACCAAGAGTGGAAATGTAAAGTTGGGTTATTCCATTAACTAGTTCATTAATTTTTCCAGAAATCATTCCAGAACTCCTGTCATGTGTGTGTGTGTGTGTGTGTGTTGTTGATATATATACTCAGTAGTGATCCTGTCCCAGTAGTGATAGGAGCACTTGAGTCTATGATTCCTAAGCTTGGAGAGTTCTCTATGATTTTGATTTTAAAGTTGGAAGGGACCTTGGAGGTCATCGAGTCCAACCCCCTGCTCAGGCAGGAAACCCTACACCAGTGGTTCTCAACCTTTTTAATGCCGCGACCCCCAACCAGTCGTAAGTCGAGGACTAAACCAGTCGTAAGTCGAGGACTACCCAACCGGTCGTAAGTCGAGGACTTTCCCTGCCCGGGAGCACCGCGCATGCGTGGTTCCGCCCCCTGTGCTGGCCGAGGCATAGCTGGCAAGCGGCAGAGACGGAGCAGGCCGACCACCAGCTGGCCCAGCCCAAGGGAGGTAAGGCACCCGCTGAAAAAGGGGAAAAAAATGGCGGACAAAAAAAATGGCGGACAGCCTTGCTTGGCAACCCCTGTGAAATGGTCGATCGACCCCAAATGGGGTCGCGACCCATAGGTTGAGAACCGCTGCCCTACACCATTTCGGACAAATGGCTGTCCAGTCTCTTCTTAAAAACTTCCAGTGTTGGAGCATTCACCGCTTCTGGAGGCAGGTTGTTCCATTGGTTAATTGTTCTGTCAGGAAGTTTCTCCTTAGTTCTAGGTTGCTTCTCTCCTTGATTAGTTTCCATCTGTTGTTTCTTGTCCTGCCTTCAGGCGCTTTGGAGAATAGCTTGACTCCCTCTTCTTTGTGATTTCAGGAACAACTTCGGAACTCTTGAAGTACGTGAATAGCTAAGATACTGTGCAGAACCCTCAAAAGCTCCCAGGCCATTTGTAGAGAACCCAAGATTGAGGAAGACACATTTTAGCCATAAAGGTAAGAAGGGATTTTTTTAAAAAAAAATAACATTAATCAGAGACAGGAAAAAGAAGTTATTTTATTCTAGAAACCTATTCTTTTAAATGAAACCATCTGGGATCCACACATCATAGTTTCAAGTTACAAAGAGATATAATTTTCCTTTTGCACTAAACCAAGCACTGTTTTGGAATTAGATTAAGCTTCTAGTTTTCTAAGAATTTGCCAGACTTTTTCTTGTTTAAAAGTGTTGGATCATGTGATAGTCAGGTAAACTTTGTATTTGTATTTTTAAAAGGTTTCTTGAGGCCATAAAAATAATCAATGTACAACATCTGCACATACCATCTACAATTTAATTAAAATACCACAGAAATATTACTTTTGTTCTGATAAAATTTATACATTTGCTAGACACTAGCATATAAGAGTTAAAACTAGGAACAAAACAGTAATGCTTTTTTAAAACTCTTGAATTTTATATATTATAAACAATTGCTTGGGTTTCCTAGATTTATATTTCTCTTCTCTCACCTGTTGAATGAAAAATCTTCATCAGGGTCCAGTCCAAGGTGAGAATAATCAAAATGGCGACTGCTTTAGAAAGAAGGTTGTAGTTTATTGAAGGGCAGAGCCAGACAGAAAGATGGCTCTGGGAAAGCTGACCACATGTAGTAGGGAGTGGTGGGTTTTTATACCTTCTTGAGCTTTTGTTTGGAGTTGTTCCTGTGGCATGAACTTTGACCTGAGTCTGAGTGTGCCTTTCTGGTATTCTAATGGTGGTGGATTAATCCTATTATGTCCCAAAGGTCATATCCTGCCTCCCTGGAGCTGTGGCTGATGACTATGTCCTGTGCTGGATTTTTTGGGTGTGAGGGATTGTTGATTCTGGGGATCTTTGTCTTTCTAATCCCAGTTTCCTGGCTCCAATCTTTCTGACAAGATTATCACATCTACATTTCTGCAGACCTGGTTTCTGTTTGGGGCAGAGATTTGGGGGGGGGGGAGTTCGTTTCTGACTTTAAGATCCTTTGGGGAAATATAATATTCTGCCTTTTAATATTTCCCAAAATATTTCGTTCTCGGGAGGGGGACTTCCCACACACCCCTAACTAGGAAAAATTAATTTTCCAAACCGTTTAACTTCCTAACAATTAATGCCAATTTTCTATTCTTTCCAGATAGTAATGCATCCAATAGTATTTTTTAATCTTTTGGATTTCTGATATTCATTTTATGTAGGTAAACTACATTCTTAATATTGCTTCTTCATACCATCAAATGGAAAAAATATATTTGTACCTATAATTTTGAGCATATCCATAACTTTATTATAGAATGATCATAGACCGCTTTCTCTCTTAAATGGTTCTATATTTTGCCCATTATTTTCTCTTTAGGATGATGATTATTTAAGTTTAAACTAATTACCTGATGTGATTAATGTACGATGCAAATTATATTGTGAACTGTATCTCAGTAATGTATCTTCTAGCATTCCTCTTTCAGTACTAGCTCATAAAGTATTTCTTAAATACTGTCATGCAATATCCTATTCCTACCTCAGAGGGGTGCTGCGAGCATAAATTGTTTGAAAGGGTGGTGAAGCAGAGATAAATTTATACAAAAATTTCTTAACCTACGTTTTAGCTTGTGAGGGCATGTCTGTCGTAGCTTGAGTAGTAACAAGAGTAATGTGCTCTGCAAAAGTTGCTAATTTGAATTTATATTTTTCCATGGCAAAAAATCATCAGTATTTCAGAATAATTATCAAACCTGTTGAAAGAGCTTGTGGCGAGGAGGGCAATTTTCATTTACAGCTACCAAATCTAGGCTGCAAAACTCTGGGTGGTCATCAGATGGGAGCAATGTGTTAAAAGTTGTGCAGCCTAGGACTGGAGTGAATAATCTTAACATCTTTCTATTCCTCTGACATTTGAGTATGTCTGCTCCTATTTGAGTATTTGAGTATCTGCTCCTATGGGCATAAAATAGAGGAAATCTCCCAAGGCTGTTATTTTTAGTTTCCTTCAGCCTCAGCTATCGCCTTTATTATAAAAGAAATCTACATTTCAGTGAAGCCGAATGACTGTTATCTCAATAATAATAAATTATGTAACTAATGTACCCAATTCTATAGTATCCTTACTCAAGGTCAGAAATTAACATTCATTTTACTTACAGCTACAGAGAGAGATACTTATCTTACTGAACTAGGATTGAGGTGTCCTCGAATAGGCTTATTTTGCTGTCATCAAGGGGAAATGCAGATGCTGTAGTCCGCCTTATTAGTGTATTTTGCTACGAACAGCAGTTTTTCCTCTTCAGTAAGGAAGGTAAATAGAGGGCACTGTATCATTTCTACTGGGGTTGTTTACAGGGAAAGGACAGGCAATATTTAATTTTTCTGGGCAACATGGTCATCACAGTATATAGGGAAATCTTCCCCAAAACGTTTAGTAAATCTCTCATTACCAAGGTGAAGTGGAAGTTGAGAAATGGCAACATAAGGCAGCATTGTCCACAATGAGGGTGTCCATAATATATGAGGTATTAAGTTTCATTTCTTCTTATAAGACAACTAAGGTGGCCCTCGTACAACAGCTTTTCCTGCATTTAAGAAAAGGTCCAACAGGTCAGTCTCTTCTCATCAATGGAAGATATTCCCAAAATGGTTGGGCACTGTGAAAAGGAAAGCACACCCATACCTTCCTTTTGCATAGATTTTGGAGGAAGAAAAGAGACATTTTTTTCTCTGTGCCACAAAAATATAATTGGAGTTGGGGAACTCTGGTTTTGTTTTTCTTGAACTGAGAAGGATTTGACATCCCCGCCTGCTATAGGGTGTAGTAGAAATAATTCAAGGCCAGCACTGAATCCCAACATAAAAATAGAAATAAGCTTTTTCTCTGTGCTGCTTCTGTATGGGTGGGGCAATCGAAATTCATGGAAGGAAAAAAAGAGCTCAGACACGTTTGCCAATCCATCCAGCCAAAGCCGGTTTGAGCCGGCTGAGACTGGTTTCTGAGCTGGAATGAGACATCAACTGTTGTTTAGGCTGAGGTTCTGCCGCACCAGGGCTGACTGGAATCTCTGGACTGGATTACTTACAGAACACCAAAAGTCCCCTGTTAAAATATGGGGCTGGAGCCAGAGTAAATGCCATTAGCAGCAGAGCTAAATGGAAGATGTGGACTAGTTTGTTACATGAACTGGAGATCTTGCCTTCAGTAAAAGAAGCGGCAGAGGCTCCACTTTGAAATCCAGTCTGGGTTTTTATTCTCTCCAGCTTTCCTGCTAGAACTGGTTTAGGGAGAAAAGGGGCCTCTCAAATATCGGTTTTCAGTGAGAGCAGCTGCTGTAGAACCAGAATGTGGGGGAGGGGTGCCAGCTCTTCTGGAAATGCAGACCAGTGTGAGGCAGCTAGGGGGGAGGGGAACAGCTTCCTTTTGTCTCAAATGCATTCACAATAGAAACGTGCTGTGCTAACACGAAAATCAAAAAACGTACAACAGGGGAAAAAAATCAGAGTTGTAAAACGAAATCTGCTGTAAACATGTGTGAACAGCACACTGACTGCACAACTCCTCCCATAACTTAAAAATGAGATTAATCCTAACTAGGTGAGATTTTCCAGTATTCAGAAAATCAGAATGTCCATGTTCAAAACAAATGTCTTATTACAGTAGCACCAGAAATGTGTCTACAAAACAAGAAATGAATCTTGGATATAGAGGGCCACATTACTGCCAATGGGTAGTGCCACATAATTCTGCCTGAAAATACAGTAAATAGCATAATATTTGATGCTGAGGTAATTTATATCATGAAAATTAATTTGTTTTACTTTCTCAATTGTTACTTATAATTACAAGGGTTTAACAGTCGCATCCCAAAATGGAAATACTCATTCACTTCAGCAAACTGGACCCCAGAGAAACTTAATTATAAACCAAAAAAAATTACAAGTGATAGGTTCACATCATACTTATCAAGCATAAGGTCAAGTATCCCTCTGAGATGGGAGACAAAGTCCAATTTCAGAGAAATAATTTTGACATTGAATTTAACTTCCTTTGCCAGTGTCCACTGTGGCACTTTTCTGATGCCTTGGCACTTCACAAAAGAAATTGTGGGGAAGGGGGGGGCGGAATCAGTATATAAAGTTTTCCCAATCCATTTCCTTGATCTTGGTCTAGGGGACTGGTTTAATGTAGATCAGGTCTTTATTTCTAATACATTACAAAGGAAATTAATAACCAGAAAGTAAAAAGAAAATAAATATCTCCGACTTTGTGCTCCCTTGCCCAGTTGCAGTTAGGGTTGCCAGGTGTCCACTATTTGAGTAGACAGTCCACTTTTTTCACATTATGTTCACTATTTTTTTTCACAAAATAGTGGACATTTTTTTTATTCAAAAGCTTTATGATGAAATGGTACGTAATCTAAAGCTGTACAGTCTACGTTTTTTTTACTACTTAAACCCCCCCCCCCCCCGCTTGTCCACTATTTTTTGGAAGCAGACCTGGCAACCCTAGTTGCAGTCAACAAAGTTTGGACTTCTATGTGTAATCTTTAGGCTTTAACATTAGTTAAAAACTAATGTTTCCACATTCAATTCACTTTACAAGGGAATAAAGCATTACCATACTAATTCTAAAACTATTTCAAATACTGATTTGAACATATTAATTCAATAAACATATGTTCCTGTTTCATGTTTGATGATAAGATGAATGCAGGAGGAAGGGAAAATCGGTTTAGCCTTCAGACATCTTATCATCTTTGTTGCTTTTCTTGGCACTCTTTTTAGGGTTTTAGCATCTTTGTATCGTGTTGACCAGACTTGGACACAGTATTCCAAGTGTGCCTCACTAGTATAATATAAAGCAGCACTATAATTTCTTGTGATTTTGGTGCTATCCTTCTGTCGATGCAATCTAGAACTGCATTGGCTTTTTTGGCAGCTGCAGCACATTGCTGGCTCATACTTAAGTGGTGGACCATTACGACACCTAGATCCTTCTCATACTTACTATATCTGTTTTTTGAGAGTCAGAGACAATGAGTTCTAATCCTGCCTTAGCCATGAAACCAGCTAGGTCAGCGGTTCTCAACCTATGGGTCGCGACCCCATTTGGGGTCGATCGACCATTTCACGGGGTCACCAAGCAAGGCTGTCCGCCATTTTTTCCCCCTTTTCTGATGGGTGCCTTACCTCCCTTGAGCTGGGCCAGCTGGTGGTCGGCCTGCTCCGTCTCTACCGCTTGCCAGCTACGCCTCGGCCGGCGCAGGGGGTGGAACCACGCATGCGCGGCGCTCCCGGGCAGGGAAAGTCCTCGACTTACGACCGGTTGGGTAGTCCTCAACTTACGACCGGTTTAGTACTCGACTTACGACCGGTTGGGGGTCGCGGCATTAAAAAGGTTGAGAACCACTGAGCTAGGTGATCTTGGCCCAATCACTTTCTCTCAACCCTCACCTTACAGGATTGTTGTTGTGGGGAAAATAGGAAAAGGAAAGTGAGTGGAAATGTCCGCTGCCTTGAATTATTTGTAAAGAAATAATAAAGGGGGGATATAAATAAATACACAAACAAAAAAAATTATCCTAGTGGAGCTAACTTACTGTAAATCTGTCTCACTTATGGGCTAGAGAAAAGATGAAATAAGGACCCTGCAAAGGCAAATTTGCACTACTGTTTTGAATTCAACGAAAGAGGTTTTTGGAGTATGGAAGGGTACTTACCTATCACTTCTTTCAAACAGTTGCGTCATTTCCTACTCTGCAACTGCAAAACAATCCCAGGGAAAGACAAATTTGACTTGAAGAACAATTGCAGCTGGTATATGTTCGTCCATGTGTGCTCCAGGGCACCGTTTCCTTTTGAATCCAAAGTGTTCATGTGTTGCTAGGCACAAAGGGGGAAAATGTTTTTATGCCTAAGAAACCCTGATGGGAGGAATGGCAAAACTGGATTTATATGATCAGAAATGAAATGATTTATTTTAAGTTTGTTTTGAAATAAATACAATTAAAATATTGCTGGTATCACCAGAAAACGACAACCTTTACAAGTTCATATATTGATGTTATCTTTTCTCCTGCTCTGATATTATACTATAGCATTTTGTGTGAGAGTGGATTACTGTATTCTCTCTTGTTTATTCAGAGAGCCAATTGATAAAAAAACTAAAAAAATTATTTACCAATAATATTGGATGAAAAATTATTGTAAGTTGTCTCTGCTCAGAAAACATCAATAATAATATGTGCTCATTTACAGAAATATAGTTTACTATGCTATCCAAGTTAGTTTTCTTTTAATAAACTTTGATGGATTCATTTTTCTCCCCTCCCCCTTTATCTCCCCTCTCTCCTCATATTTCTCTAAGATCTCTTCTGTCTTGCCTAGCATTCTCTTTGAGAAAGTTCCAATTACTGTTTATTGGAATGTTACTGTTTTATCAGGGAAAAAGGTTTTAAAAAATCAGAGACAATTTGAAGGATAAACTCAGGAGAATAAATGGTACCCCTCCTATTCACTGTTTCTTTCCTACAATGTTATGAAAGTATATGTTTTTTTTAAGTTGTCTTGTGAAATTTGGTTCCATTTGTACTATTCACTGGAAAGTGTATACAGATCCAGAGTTCCTTGAAAGTGGCATAGAGAACTATGATGAATGGAAACTAAAGGAGTGAAATAAAATGAAAGCATTTAACAAATTAGGTAATCAACTTGAATTTCATAATTTACAGGTTCTAGAACATACAATTAAACAGTCTGTCAGTATTTTATTTATTTGGTAAATTTATATAATTGCCCATCTCACATATGTGTTTCTTAGTGGCATACAAAGTTAAAAACATAGTATAAAATAATCAAAAATAACCACAAGAATCATTTAAAAACATTAAAACAATTTTTAAAAACTATTAAACAATAAAAACATAATCTGTGGAAGAACACAATCAACAAAACAGCCATTTTGTGAACTCCATACCACCACAACTAGATCCCCAGGCTAAATGTTTTCACACCGTTCCGGAAGGTCAGCAAGGTCAGGGCCAATCTGACTTCAGGTTGTATGATGTTCCCAAAGGTGGGTGCCATGGCAGAAAAGATTCTTTACCTGCATCCGGTCAGATGCATTTTTTCATGGATGGGAACCACAACATGTCCTTCCTGCCAGGCTAGGTGGGACAGATAGATATGATTGGGAAGAGGCGGTTCTTCAAATAATCCATCCTCATGCTATATAAAAAGAGAACTTTGAAAATATAAAAATGGTACAAATGTTCATATAACAAGTCATCCAAAATTAAATTTATCTAATTTTTAAAACAGACTTTTAGCTTTTTAGATTAGAGGAATGCTATAGAGCAGACATGTCAAACACAAGGCCCGGGGGCCGGATGCGGCTTGCGAAGTGGTTTCATGTGGCCCGTGAAGCCATCCTGGAAACAGTGAGGGAATGGCCCCCGCTGCCTTGGCCCTGGCACAGGCCGGCCGGGAGCCAATGTACAATTTTGTGGTGGCCATCTATGCTGAAACGCATTCAGTCTTAGCTCCATAAGCCCTCCCCCCGCATGGCCTGAGAGGAACAGTGAGGCTCCTCCAATGGACCATGCTTTGGCACTTGCCCCGGTCCCACCCCCTTCTGCCAGAGACCCTCAGATCTATCCCACTCCTGCCCAGGCCCCCACAGGCACCCTTGACGCGAATGATGTAGAGCTGCCCACGCCCACCCAGTAGGCCACACCCACTCCATCCACACCCACCCAGTAGGCCACACCCACCCGGCCCCCTGAGAGCAACCGCAATGCTGATGCGGCCCTCAATGAAATTGAGTTTGACACCCCTGCTATAGAGATATTATATCTTCATTCTATTAAGGCTGTCTTGTAGATTGCCATAATAAGTTGTTAAGACACAAGTTTGGCAGTTTGCAGTTATATAGATTTGTAACTACTTAATGCACTATTCACAAAGTCCAGTGCTATGTATTGATTACAATATCAGATCTGGACCACAGTCATCATTGTAAAGAACCTGTCCTGTCGTTCCATGGTGAACTAGCTGAATCAACTTTCATGAATTTCCTCAAGCACACATAATGTCTCAGAATGATCCAGAGAGCCTCCCTGTTTACAGTGTCAAATGCCTTAGTTAGGACAATAAAGACAAAGTAAACAGGCTTGTTCTGCTCAATTCACTTCTCCTGGATCTGCCTCACAACAAACATCATATCTGCTGTATTGATAGTCCTTGACTTATGACTTAAGGGCTGCCAGTCATTAAGAACACTGCAGCTACAGTATTAAACAAATAAATTTTCTCCAATGGATGTTTTTTGCTAGGAACCAGAAGTAAGCAGCAGAAACTGGCAAAAAAATGTTGCAAATTGTATTCATGTGATTATGGAATGCTGCAAATAACCATAAAAGTCAGCCAGTTGCCAAGTGCCCAAAATGCAATCATGTGACCATCATAATTTCAAAAACAGATTGTAAGTAGCTTTTGAGGGGTTTGTGGTAACTGAAAGGTTGTTAAGTGATTGATTGGACTATGTGTACTTTGTTCTAACTGAAAGCCACACTGTGTCTCTGGCAGATTCCTTTCCAAGACAATGATAAGTTTGTTCAAGAGAATGCAGGCACAGATTTTGCCCTCAATAGACAACAGTGAGATAACTCTGTAATTTCTGCAGTCTGATTTGTCCTTAGCACATATTTCCTCTAAGAAATAATAAATACTTGACTAACTTGAGAGCCTAAAAAAAGAAGATATAAAATATAATAAACACTGACAAGCCACTGTCCATAAGAAGAGAATGAAACAAAGGGGCAAACCTAGTGAATAAGTGGCAATCCAGATAAAGAAACATATATTCTACATCTTTAGAACTCAAATAATGTTGAGTTCCTTAGAAAGAAAAAGCAGCCTAAATCAGGGGTCCCAGATTTGGAATCCATGGGCCACAGGTAGCCATCCAGGTCATTTTGTGTGATTTGCACTCTGCCTCACCATGCTATCTCGGTTCAGACCAAAGTATATCAGCTCAGCACAGGTGTGGCTGATGGAACCACATCAGAAACATATCCATATTCCTGCCACTTCGAAGTTCTACCCTGTGCTCTCCTTTCCTAACATTCTCTGGCATCACATCTAACAGTAATGAAGGGGAAGATGCCCTGAACAACATCAGCCTTGCCTTGATTGCCCTGCTGTCTGGCTAGGGTGGTGGTGAAGGGAATGTAAATGTGACAGATAGCAATCAATTGGGAATGCTTGCACATTCTGTCTGTAGCACAGTTGAACTCACTAGCAGATGGTGAGGAGACACAAGGCGGGAGACGTGAGGCCAGCGTCCTGTAGGGGCTTACTTGTACTCCATAGCAAGTAGTTGGTAGGAAAGGAGGGCAGAGGCAGAAAGCAGCAGCATGGTGGCATTTGTCAGAAAACCCCAGTGCAAAGAAGGGGGAAATGCCACCACTGTCCAAACATTAGGAACAATGTACTTTTGATACAGCCTGTGTCCATTGCATTTTATCTTTTGGGATTGAGATAGGAAGGGTGGATCCTTGGAGAGACAGTTGTACCCTGAAACAAGTCAAAGCAAAGACTAATGTTAATTGTTAATTTATTATTCCAAGGAACAGAAACTTACACCAACTGGTCTCATAAGCTTGTGAAGTATTCTAGTAGACAGAAGCACTGATTAGGGATGTGGCAGATTTCAAAACATATCAAGCCCATTGACAATTATCCCTTCCTTGTACCTTAAAGAAGTAAATGAGAATTAATTAATTGGGCCTACTGAACCAATCAACAACACAAAATAAGGAATAGCATTAGCTGTAGAAGAGTATAACAATGGCCCTGAAGAAGGTTTGGGGCAACTCTTAGTCAAACATGAACTTAGCCTGCAAAAACTAGAAAGCATGAGAAAGAAACTCAAGATTTCCCTGTCTTGACTTCCTTGGATATAAATGTGAGGGAAGGAGAATTACCTTTGTTTTCTAAACACAAATGCTCTGAGTATGGAAAATAATTTTTTCAGTGCTGTTGTAATTTTGAACACTCACTAAACAACAATCTTTAAGAGAGGATTACTTATGATCTGTACAGTATTTACAAGAATAGGATTCTTTAGGTTATTCTCTCACTCATCTCAAAAGAGAAAAATTAATAAAGCATTATCCTCTATCACTCCAAATATATATGTATATTGATATGTATGCTTGCATTTCCTTCAAGCCATTTGCAATATTGTATGAAATCTGGACTCAGCTGAACAAAAGGAGGAAACTGAGAGATTTGAGAGATTTGAATTTTTCCCCCCAAGGAACAGTTACAAGGATTTACAAAAACTCACAACAGTCCACATTAATCCTGGGTGTGTTTTAAAGTGGAATCACCAGAGAACTGTGTCTGGTTATATGCAATAAATAAATAAATCTCAGTGGTTGCTACTAATGGCAGTAGCTATAAAGCCAAGAAGACATTTTTGCTTTTTAAGTACCAGCAAATGAAATGCTAAATAGATGAAAGCTGGGAGATGAGAAGAGAAGTACAACAAGAGCTTCCATCTGTCGGAAATAAGACTTTTCAAGCTCTGCAAAGTTTTATCATTGTAAAGAGAAAGATGGTTGCTAATTTCAATTTTATATATATCACAACTGAGTTGGAACTAAATTAGCTCAGTTTTCTCACACAGACAGTGGTGTGAGAATACAGTGGTACAGAGCTAATTCTAGAGCAGAAAGAGTCGATATTTAAATGATAACTAGTTATGAAACAGAATTAATTATGAGCTGGTAATTAATTTGTGAAGGAGTCACTATTGTACACTATTGACCAAGGTAGAAATTATTAGTGCTATTTACTGGGATTTTTTTCTCATGACAGTTCTATTATCTTTTAATTTTCTTTTTCTAGTCTAGTTTATCTTCAGAGTAGAAAATAAGAGCATTAAATCCTGATTTTAAAATAATATCACACATTAGGATTATGTAAAAGTTCAGCAAGAAATATTAAGCATCTCAATTGGTCATCCATGTTCACATGTTAACAAGTGGGGGAACATCACACTGGAGGTGACTAATGAATTAAGAGACAATCCCACATCCCCCCACACATCCTGTTCCCTCCCTCATATTTTAATTATAATTTTATCAGGATTGGGACTTCTCTTTTTATTGTTTTAGAGATATTAATTTGGTATGATTTTAATATTTTATGCTGTAAGCCACCCAGAGTATTTTCATTATGAGACAGACAGCAAATAAATAAATAAATAAATAAATAAATAAATAAATAAATAAATAAATAAATAAATAAATAAATAAATAAATAAATAAATAGTGAAGCTTTATGTCCCTCTTACTCCCATTATGTGCAACAACAAGGGTTTCTAATAGGCCTTTACACATCTCAGCTGCAGACCCCTGTCTTTGACTCCAACAATGGCTGAAGCAGAATAGGTTTCTTTGATGCTTGACAGTGGCTGTCATACAGCAAAACAAATTAATTGTATAAAGATGGAACTTTGAACAAATCTGTTTCTAATTCTATCAAGTAGTCAATCCAGTTCTTAACTTTAATCAATCATAGATGGATCTCTTCTTTCCTTACCTGGTGTTGAAAGAAAAGTCTTCATCGTGGTTCAGTCCAAGCTGGGAATAAACATGGCGACTGCTTCAGAAAGAAGGTTGCAGTTTATTGAGAAGAGTCAGACAGGAAGATGGCTCTGGAAAAAAGAGAGAGAGCACATGTAGGGAGTGGTTTTTTATACCCTCTGGAGCCTTTTGTTTGGACTTGTTTCCTGTTCCTGTTTGAGGCTATTTCCTGTGTCATTTATTCTGACCTGAGTCTGGGTGTGCCCTTTGGCATCTGTGGGTTAATCCTATTATGTCCTGTCTTAGAGTATGGGTGGGGTATGTAGATTTTAGGTGTCTTTGTCTTCCTAAGCTTCTAGCTTCAACCTTCCTGATGGTTTACATCTGCATTTCTATAGAGCTGGTTTCTGCTTAGGGAAGGGAGACTTGTGGCTATTAAAAAAAACTGGGCATGCTTTTCTGCCTCTTTAAGATCCTTTGAGAAAATATATTTTCCTGCCCTTTTAATATTTCCTTCTCTGGAGGACTGACTTCCCACACTGGAAAATACTGAAACAGGAGTTGAATAATTATTTAAGACGGGTTCCCAACCAGGGGTGCGAGATGATATTCCAGGGGGTGCGAAAATTTGGGTTTTCAAAACTATAGTGTATATGCATAATTCATTGCCGTTATTTTGAACTTTTGTAAGGGGTGCGAGAATATATCAGAAGCGTTCTAGGGGTGCAGGGTATAGAAAATATTGGGGACCACTGATTTAAGGTATTTGAACTAAATAAAAGTTTAAAATAAGGTTCAAAAATCCACATTGAATGTTATCAGTTAAGATAACTGATTAAATTAAAATTGAGACAGTTATACAGATTTTCAGTTTATCAAAACTTCAATTCTCTTTCATACCTGCAGGGAAGCCATTGTATGAAGGATACTTGGTGTTTTAAAATGGTTGAAGAAAGATGAACAAAAAGGCTCCAAGTCATAGAGGCTCAGTTGCCCTCTTGGCTAAATACATTCTTGTGGAATTTTGTCCTCATGAATCTTTGACCTACAAGGCAAGCTGAACATGGTTATTTATTAAAAGTTAGTTCTCTTTATGGACATTATCTTTAGCTCTTAGGCTGCAAAATTCCAGAGTGCAGCAGCATTGAAAATTTGAGGTAGATAATCATTTTAGCAGCATGGAGAAATTTATGGATGACAATACAAGATGGTTGAATATATTCTCATTATATATATATAAGTAATTGGAACTAGTCCCAAGGCCACTGCTTCTTTTAAGATGTTCTTGAACTAACTGGGTAATTGAAATGAATTGTTTTTAAAGAACCACTAATATATATTAAATGGCAATTTAATGGCATCACAAGTATATGTTACTTTACCTAACATGACTGCCATCATATCTGATTCTAGTCAGAACTCTATTTTTCAACAGCTATTTTTAGAGGGGGGAAACCTAGCATGGCAGGAGAATTTACATTGAAGTCTAGACTTCTTCCTGTTACCCTAGGCCTAGGCCAGTGATGGTGAACCTTTTAGAGACCGAGTGCCCAAACTGCAACCCAAAACCCACTTATGTATCGTCAGGTGCCGGGTGGGTGTGGCCCATTGGGTGGGTATGGCCCATTGGGTGGGCATGGCCCATTGGGTGGGCGTGGCTTCGGTGGTAACAGCAGACTGGTTGGGACTAAAAACTTCAATCAATCAATTCCAACTTTGCGAGATCTTTTTTTTCCCCGCGAGAAGTTGAAATTGATTGATTGATTGAAGCTTTTTTTTTAGGCGGTGGAGGCCTAAAGCAAAAAGGTTTTATAAAACCCAGCTGAAGGCCTAGGACTGGGGCGACGGTGCGTGTGCCCACAGAGAGGCCTCTGAGTGCCACCTGTGGCATGCGTGCCATAGGTTCGCCATCACGGGCCTAGGCCTAAGAGGAGGAGAAAAGAAACTAAGCTGCCGCTAGAGAGTAGGCAAATTGATCTTCTGCACCTCCTGCTATAGGCCTCTGTTTCTCTGACAGCAGGAGAATTAGAAGGAGAACAAGCAGTTATTCAAAGGAAAAGCTGAGGGACTAGCTTCATATAATTCTCCCCTCTTTGGGTTTTGTCCTTTGGGAACATTCAGCTAGATCTCCTATATTAAAATGAACTATGGCTGAAACATCTGTATTTGATTAAAATATCTTATTTGTCATTCTGATAAGTTTTTATTATTTTCACAATGCAATTAATTCCAGAATTATATACTCTAGTTTTGAGTAAATAAGTAAAAAAAAAAAAAGGTAGGGAGCGGGGATATTTTGTGAAGTTCCGATTTTTCACCAAAGCACAGTGTAAAAATTATGTACAGTAGAAAAAAAATAAAACTATGTTTCTAGGGACAACCCTATATATTTTTGCACTGATACACATATATATGTGTATATATTATACATTCAAGGAAAAGAATCTAGTTATATGGATTTGTAACCATGATTCTGAGAATTAAAAGCAACAAATGTTTGCTAAGTTTGCAAATATTATGGTTTCTAAAGTATACCTTGAAGACAGAATAGGAATCATACCTAGCTCAGTGGAATACACTTATTTAGAAAGAGAAATAGCTCATTTCACTGAATACAAACAAACTGCCCTAATCTACATATAAAAGTATTCCTTACACAAACAATAATATTCAAATGGTGTTGCTCCAAAATGTGAAAACACTCCGCATGTACTATATTGCTTCCTTTCCTCCTCAGTGCATATTTAAGTGATGACTCATTTAATGACTCTATTCTGCCACAGATAACAAAAGGGGAAGGACTATGCCGAAGCCATACACTATTCTGAAAAGAAAGGCTTTAAGTCTTATAAGTCTTGTAAAAAAAATTCAACTACTTTTTCTATAACTTACCTTAATTAAAAAATAAAAAGGAAGTATGTATACTTTATATCTATGTAGCTTTCAAGTAACTATCTCACTTTTCTGGGAGAGATTATATAAATAGACCAGAAAGCACTTTTGAAGTTTTTTTCCTACCTTGTGACCTAATTATTAAAAAAAATTGTTGCTTATTATCTTCAACTACATTTCTGTTGCAAAGTTATGACTAGAAACAGGACATGAGCTACTCTATCATCTATTTCTGCATTATCGATAAGGCATAGTACATAGTATATTGTGTGGCATTTTATCCATCAAATCTTATCAGCAAAATGTGTGCAATCAATTTCTTTCAACAGTGTTCTTAGTTTTAGTAGAAGTCCTTCCTTACTATATAGTGACATATATTTTGAAAATATTTTAACTTGATATAATCTTGAACTCACTATTTGAAAGTATGTCAATTAAAAATATAATGGTGGTGAAACCTGATTTGTTAAGATAACACTGCATATATGAAGAGGTTTAAGCCTTTGGTAGTGCTAATGAAACAAATTGAGAGAAATAGGTTAAGCCTCTCTTCATTCCATCTCTCAATTTTGATAGTCTTTCTGAAGATGCATTTAGCATCTAGTATGGGCCAAGAAAATGGTTTCTCTGTGTTATATTATTAACTTCTAATAGTAGAATCCAAAAAGTCAGGAATTTATGCTTGTCTCCATTATACAGTATATTTGCATGCTGGACCATGGAATTTTCATTATCATAACCCAGAGCAGATTCACCTTGAATATTTATAGAGGAATTGTGTGGCAAGACTCTTGTAAGTATGGACAGAGTTGTGCTAGATCAGGGCTCTCCAACCCCCAGTTTGTGGACTGGTACTGGTCTGTGACTGTTGGGAACCGGGCTACATAAACGGTGGCTGAGTGCATGAGGGCACTAAGCACCATTTGCGCAAGTGGTGGGCACACAGCTGAAACCCTCCCTTCCCTTCCTCCACAATGCCGCTGCTGCTAGTCCATAGAGCCTGAAATGTTAGGGATAGCTGTGCTAGATGGATCAATTATCTGAAAGACATGTTATGCTCTGGAGTCTTTCAATAGATTCTTCTGTGTTAAAGAAATGAGTTCCATCCTGCTTTGGTTATGAAAAAAATTGCCAACAAAAATTAGGATTATATTGAGTACGTGGTTATTCGTTTAAAAATTATCTGACCATTTTTGTATTTAAAAACTACACACTGGCAAAATATAACATCTGAAAACAAGCTATTTGCATGCCAATTTTTATATTGTTGTATTAGTGCAATAACTGAGTTTTGTTCACACTTTCATTATGTCATCAAGGTTGCACCCTTAAAACAGAATTGTTACTGCATTCTAGCCAAATCTTATATCTGATTAGATGTAAAATCAATATAATTTAAATGAATATTATCCAAATATATTATTCTGATAAACCAAGTCTTATTCTAGTCACATACTGTCAATACGGGAGGCGATCAATATCAAAATGTGCTCAACTGTCTGGAATTGGTTCTGAAGTACATCTGCTTTTTGTTTATGTGAACACTTTCTATCCAAGTTTACCGATAGGTTTGGATGTACGTGTGGTAAAAACAGATACCGGATACTATCATTTAGCAGGAATCCTTAATGGCATTTACTAAGGCAAACTGTATCTTATGTTCTTTTTATTAAGCAAAGCAACAGAAAAATGGTAAATTGATAAAAATTATTATTGAAATTATTAAAAATGGTAAATTGATTTTTTTTATTCTGGAGACTTGCACCTGATTCATATCGATTTCAGTTCTATTCCCACTTCTCAGATTTAAATAAATCTGAATCTAGCTTTACCTCTATTAAAAACTGCTAAATCTATTTAAGACTATACCTCTCTGAAATGGTATTGAAACTGACATAGTATACTTTGAAATATACAATTTATAAACCACTTGGGAATACATAATCTGTCTCCAATGGTATCACAGCAACAGTCATGGGGTTTTTCTCTCTCTCTCTTTGGTTGACTGAATTGTTAAGAGCTGTGTGCAAAAGTAGGTTTTAGGGCTGTGTGCAAAAGCATTTGATGCAGCTACATGTACAGTACAATATTTCCTTTCCCTAGTGTATTATTTTTCATTTCTGCTCAGAGCAATTTGACCTTCAGAAGCCCAAGGAATGATCACAGAACAGAAATCATGTTGTTTTCTTAATATACATTAACTCGGTTTGTTAAAGTATAAGCTTGTCCTTTAACAATAATGTCAGATATCTGCTCTTAGCCATCAAATGCAGAAAACTGATAAAGTAGTAGAAAAAAGTAATTAATTTGGAAGAAGAAAAGGTGTAAGACCCCGTGTGGAAGATATACCAAAACTCCTTGAAACACTGCCCCATCTAGTTCCAGACGTTTTGAAACTTAAAGTTATATACAGAAATAGCAACATGCTAAATATTCTTAAAAACACACAAAACTATTCAGATTTCAGAAAAAATAGTTTGAGAGAGGCAAGATGTTCCATGTTCTATTAACTAACAATCATTAAAATTTGGAATGTTATGCATTCTTGCATACTTCTGCCACTTCTTTTCTCAGTGCGTGAAGTATCCTTCATTTTCAGCATTAATAATGGTACAATGTTCCATTGGCACTGAGCAGTTGAAGCCAGAATTTAAGCTGATTTCCAAAACTAACCATTGTTAATATTAACCATTGTTACAATGTAACACTAAGTCATGGTTAATTCTGGAAAAATGGAAAACCAGGAGACTATAAAATTGTACATATCGGTCTCATCTGAATATTCATACTGTGTGTCTAAACCATTATTAAAACATCAGGAAAAGTTCTGAATTTTAGGAATAAAATAGATGATAGCAGAAAATGTACTGATTTTCAGTACCTTCAAAGAACACTGGGTTCTTTCTCTTTTGGAAATTGCTTATTAACTGCTTTTTTGATACTAATAATTGTCAGAAAAGTCTTATTACATTAGGTGAGTGTCTTTCAATCCTTAGCAAAAGAGGTTTTATACAAGGAAACCAGGAGACTAAATTCCAGTACCATCTTATGCCTTAAAGATGACTAGACTTTGGTCAAATCACTGTCTCTCAGTCCATAACATCAGGTTTAGGCAACACACCAGTCAGTCAATTCTTGTTGCAACTAATCAATCAATGCTCAATTGATCCAAAAGAAGCAGACTCTGCACTTGAAGGAAAATATTAGAAAAAGGGGGAAAGACTTTAAAAAAATTATTTTGGAATAAACAGCAAAAGGATGATTAGAATGTTAGTTTTGGAAAATTGTAAATAGACTAAGAGACCAGATGCACTGGAAATAAGATTTTGAAATAAATTACAAAAGTGCTCCCTGTGTGAAAATGTTGTTTAGAATTCTATTAAAATGATTTTAAAATTAAGGATAAGAAACCATAAGAAAGTGTTGCTGATTAGAAAAAAACATTATGAGATAGGACTTTGAAGGCTGGACACTAGAGGAAACCAGAAATAATTAAAATTATAATTGAAAGAGAAGAGACTCACTAATATAAAATGAAGCAAAATACTCTAATTTTGGGTAAATTTAAGAATATTTGGTAACAATGTATATATTACTGTTAAAAGTGTCCTCCATCATAAAACTAGATTTAAAAGAGGTTATAGAACAAGGACACGTTTTACTTGATCATTAAGGGGGATATACAAATAACGAAGTAGAAGAATGACTTGGATAACTTTCTCATTTTGGATTTATGAAAGAGATTTGTTAAAGTTTTGAAGGATTTTCTGAGAAGAAACAAAGAGAAAATGAAAAGAAACTACCTTCTGAGACAATATTTAAAAGGACTAAAGATTGAGATTCATAAAAGCAAAATGAAGGCATATAAAGATGGTTTATTTGATAACAGTATGTATATGTATATGTGTATGTAGGGGTATGTTGCTGTTTTTGGTAGCTCTCAATGGATTTTTATTGAGCAGGAATGAATAACAAGGCTTTAGTTGTGAGGATGGCAGTTCCCTCCCTTCCATCCAGGACATAGCACATAGGCATTGCTTGAGCAAGGTCCGCAAGATTGTCTGGGACAATCTATCTAAAGATTTGATTATACATGAGATATGAAAGAAGAGATCTTTTGTTATAGTATCAAAGAAAGTGATTAGTTGTTGAAATTGTTTGTACTTGTACTTGTTATTGTTATGATGAAGGGGGAAATTTTAAATATTCTTCAGTTTGTATTTGTTTTTTTATCTTTGTAATTATAACTTTTAATTTAAAAATTATTTAAAAAAAAGCCTAGGGAGGATCATATCTAAGTCACTTTTTTAAATTACATTTCTGCCCAGGACTTAAATTTTTTTTATTTGATCACTGTCTTGGTTGCGAATCTTCTTTCTGTTTCTCAAAGTTATTCCTTCTGACCATTACATAATCTTTTCCCATTTTTCCCTGAACCACCAAGCAACCTATATCTCATTGTTTATTATCTTCCCTTGTCATGTGGGTGTGTACTGTAATGTACTATCAATATTAGAATATATATTATATATGTTATAAAATCTTATCTATATTATGATAATTAAAATATATACATCATCTCTCTGTTTGGCTCTTAATCCTTGAGTGTTCTGCTTTGGGTGTTTTCAAATCTCTATATGATTCTTAAGATCAGAATCTCTCCAGAACAATTGAGTCTAATAATACTGAAGAGTCAGTGATGATGATAAGACTACTAACTACAAAAAAGTGTTAAATGTGTGATTTGTACTTCTTGAGTCTTTATAACTATAAATACAATAATTATAATTATGTATTTAACTGATTAAGGATGAAGTCTCTTCATCAGAATGAGTTCCATGCAGTGCAGTGTCCCATTCTGGATCATCTGCTCAGATTCTTTCCTGGCCAACCTACGGTATCTACAACAATAATTGCCAAAGACAATCTTCATCTCTGCCACTGTTTAGCAACAAATGTCTTGTTCTTCCAACTTAGTTATAGAATGAGATCAGTTACACACTATTTCTTTTATTTATTCCTACTTTTGTTCTCCTGCCCTCTTCTATCAATCCAATTCAATCCACAAAATGTTGTGGTTTGTGGTCACTGTTCTAATTAATTTCTTCTACCAGTATTTACTAGTACATGTAGTCTTCGCTTCCCAACCACAACGGTGACCAGCAACTCTATCGTTAAGCAACACAGTTCTTAAGTGAAGCATCATGTGACACTGTGACAGTGCCAGACTTAGACATCAGTTTGTTAGTTCTGTCTGCAGTGGTTAAGCAAATCACCTGTGTTCATTAAGTGTAAAGTTACATGACTGTGACTTCCTTCTAACTTCCCCACTAACTTTGTCAGAAGCTGTCTATGAGGGTTACAAATGGTGATCATGTGGCTGCGACAGTCATAAATGTGTGCCAGTTGCAAATGCCTGAATTGTGATCACATGGAGGCGCTGTGATGGCTGCAACTTCAAAGACCAGTCGTAAATCTCCTTTTCAGTCCTAACTTCAACTTTGCTACTTGTATTCCTTTAGTTTTTTTCCATACTTTATTTTTTCTGGATGAAAGTCATAATTCTTTTTTCACCTCAATTATCCCAGTGCTAGCAGCGCCTCACTGACATAGCCTTATTGCTTAATAGTAAGAGACATTATACAGTCAAGCCATTCTGATCTCATTCCCATAGAATACACACAAAAAGAGAAAGATTGTTGTTATAGAAATTCTGCAGGAGAGACTGGCTACTTGTTTAGCATACAAGACATCACGCTCAAGGTGATTCTAGTCAAAACTATGGCCTGTGAGCTGCATTGGGTTCGCCATCCAATATCATCTGACCTGTAGTCCCAAAAAGAAATATATTTCTCTATCCTACGAAAGAGAGGGACAGAGTACTAGCCATCTCGTGTGCTGTCCCACTCATGCAAACACACACCACAGGTATAAGAAGTCTTTATTAAGGTTTCCGAGTCTGAATTGGTATTCTTCAGCAATTCCCTGTGCTGGCAGCAGATCAACCCCAATGAGTCTCATAGGCTACTCAAATGAAGCCAACATTAGTCCTCAAGGCAAAGGCAAGTCCAGTCCACTAGGCCAAAACAAGTTCCCAAGGCAAAGGCACATTCCAAGACAAAGGCAAATCCATAGGCAAAGGCAAGGCAAACAGCTTCAGAGACACAAGATCACGTGAAGTATTAATACCACTTTACAATGCCTTGGTAAGGCCACACTTGGAATACTGCATCGTTTTGGTCACCACGATGTAAAAAAGATGCTGAGACTCTAGAAAGAGTACAGAGAAGAGCAACAAAGATGATTAGGGGACTGGAGGCTAAAACATATAAGGAACGGTTGCTGGAATTGGGTATGTCTAGTTTAACGAAGAGAAGGACTAGGGGGGACATGATAGCAGTGTTCCAATATCTCAGGGGCTGCCACAAAGAAGAGGGAGTCAAGCTATTCTCCAAAGCGCCTGAGGGCAGGACAAGAAGCAATGGATGGAAACTAATCAAGGAGAGAAGCAACCTAGAACTAAGGAGAAACTTCCTGACAGAACAATTAGCCAATTGGAACAACCTGCCTCCAGAAGCGGTGAATGCTCCAACACTGGAAGTTTTTAAGAAGAGACTGGACAGCCATTTGTCTGAAATGGTGTAGGGTTCCTGCCTGAGCAGGGGGTTGGACTCAATGACCTCCAAGGTCCCTTCCAACATCATCATCATCATCATCATCATCATTATTATTATTAACATACAGTAAGAAAACAAACATGCTGTTCCCAGCATTGTCTCTATCTGTGTGCTGTGCTAAATAGCCAACTTCTGGTGCAGCCCATGAAGAAGGGCAAGGCTGCCTCCTCATGAGTAATCTGATTGACCTTCACTGCTCCTGCCTTTTCTCTGCCCTATGTGTTCTTGGATCAGGCGCAAAAGACAGTTCCTCTTCCTCATCACTGACCGGCTGCATCTGCATACTTTCCCCACCTGAAACCTCAGGGCTGTCCTGTTGCAGTTGTGTTCAGCCAAATCCCTCTCAGATGGCTGCTTGGAGCCATTGACCAACTCCCCTCTTGATATGCCTGGAACTGGTTCATCTTCCTCTGATCTGACATCTGAAGAGGTATCTGGGAAAGCATCCGGGGGAGTCATCACATCTCCTCAGGAGCCATTTTGGCAATGGTTTCACCAACCACCTCAGCACAGGTCCTCGACCTGATACTAACAAGAAAAAGAGTGAGCTGTGAGATAGAGGAGGACAAAATGGCAGTGAAAGGGCCTCTGGCCCTATGCAGAAGAGTGCCAGCCCTGTTCTAAGTTAACTCACACAGATCATGAGACATATGGATAATGTGCTTACTTTCTTTTTGTTCCTAATCCTCAGGACAGATTTCTTTTAAAAAATCAAAATTTCTATGGCAACATAACTGATATATATCTTTTTAATTATGACAATATTCTTTCTTGAAGATAATAACTGTGAAAGGGCAGGAAAGTAACTCAGTTTGAATATTTATGCCTACATCATCTATTACTTATACATATGTATAACTATCATTTTCTTCTTCTTTCTAAAATATATAAATATGAATGTATCTTTTTGTCTGCAAAAGTTCATTCCACTATGCTCTTGAGGGAATTCCACAGTCTACATTAACCACAGTCCTGCAAGTACTGACATCTGATTGCCTCTTTGCCATGTTCCAATTTGCTAGGGCAGGGGTCCCCAACCTTGGCCACTTTATGACTTATGGACTTCAACTCTCAGAATTCCTCAGCCAGCCATGCTGGCTGAGGAATTCTGGGTGTTGAAGTCCACAACTGGCTCAGGAATTCTGGGAGTTGAAGTCCACAAGTCATAAGGTGGCCAAGGTTGGGGACCCCTGCCCTAGCAAATTGGAACATGGCAAAGAGGCAATCAGATGTCAGTACTTGCAGCACTGTGGCTAATGCCTTCTGCCTAAAGACAGTTACAGATCCAGATCCAGTTCAAAGACAACATCTTTTAAGTGGCTGAGCTGAGAAGTATGAACAAGAAACAACTAAAATGGAGATATTTCCAATGCCTAAGACTGCCATGAATTGGAGCAGATATCCATTCCTCACACAATATTCCGGACTCAGACAGATTTGTTTAGATTGTACTCTTCTTTTTTTAAAAAATCAGTTCCTTCCTAATAAAAGAACTGGTTTTTTTTTAAAGAGTACAATTCATTAATTAGAGAGCCAATAAAAATCAATTCTATTTCTTTATTGTTATGAAGAAAGAAGTATAGGCATTTGCAGTCCCTTAGTAGAAAAGATGAAAACATCTATGTTCCATTTACTCATTTCTGGGGATTCTCCAAACTACCTTTCAGCTCATAGCCAAGGGTTCAGGGAAAGTTACACAGTTAATTACTGTGGTGATATAAGCTCCACCTCCCCTTTTCCAGAATGTAGACAAACAAGTTTGATGTAGTGAATTTAATTTTTCCCAACTGAACTTTCTAGCTTAATATTGACAATACCTGTATATCAGTCCCTCTTCTATTGCTCTTAGAGTTAGGCATGGGCGAAAAGATAGATGGAGAGAGTGATATTAGAGGACTGCAAAAATATATTTTCTTGGTAGCAGTTCCAGGACAAATTCTTATGCTTGAATTTGAACCACATTTTAAGATTTGCTTCATTATGATTGGATCCTTGATCTCCTTACATCAGCAACTAAGTCATAATTCTTTAAAGGTTTAGAGCAGTATTAGTTTCTCTCTTGGCATCTCCATTATGAAATATCTGTACTCTTTTCATTAAGAGAGGAACAGAAAACAGTATTTATAGCAAGATAACTATGTTGGGATTACAATCTTATTTTTCACAACTAGCACTTTCAAAAATATTATTCAAGTTATATTTTAATGTTTGTAGAAAAAATAATTCACTGTCAAGTTGCAACTTTTTGTCTGTGAAATTATTTCCATCTTATTTGGAATAAGCAAATAAGCAAATCAGGAATAATGAGTCACAACTAGGAATTTAAAAAAAATGATTATTTTATTTAGCGTATGGCAAAAAATGGTATATTCTCTAAAACTGGAAAAGCTGTTTTTTGATTAAGAACCAAAGGATTAAGGGGCAAACCATGTTATGTTAATTGCATTTTTAATTTAATAGGGGTTTACATTTTTTTTGCTGCATTAATAGTAGGATCAGAAATACATAATGGCACCTTAATCTTTTGCCCCTGTTCTTCCCCATATACCAAAAGCCTCTCCACATGCAGTGAAGTTGCTTTTTGCCTTCTAAAATGTTATGTGATAAAAGAAAACAGAATGGGAAGGGAGATCAAGATCTATCTACATTGGATTTCCTTTCATGTTCAAGATACTGCAAAGGCAAGTTTTAAATGCCAATTGCTTCTCAGTAAAGGTAGTCCTCAACTTATGACTATAATTGACTCCACAATGGTTATTAAGCAAGTCATCAGGTGACTGCATATGACTGCATCCAATTTTACAATCTTTTTTGCAAGTGACTGGTGCAATAATGAGGGCTGTAATGGTCATTAAACAAACCAATTATTTGCTATCGTGTGTTTTTTTTCTTTTGCTGTAAACCAGAAATAATACCAGTTTCTGGCAAAAACATAAATTGCAGTTATTTGATCTCAGAATGCTATAAATGTGGGCTGATGGCTAAGGACCTGAAATGTGGTTAAATGCCCATAGGAGGGGCCCAGTTGTTCATACTTCAAATCTGGGTCATAAGCAGCTTTTGGGGGGGTCTGTTGTAACTTTGATCACAAGCAACTGGTTGTTAAGTCAAGGACTATGTATATGCCTTTGACAATCTATACAAAATCATATATGCAGTAATGCAAAGCACCTTATAACTTCAATAGTAGGTGATACATGAAAGTCTATTTTTCCTGTGGCTATCAGCACTGCAATTGCAGGTTCAAATTATTGCCGTGTACACTGAATTTTTTAAGCCTAATGTTCTGTCTGGAAACCAGGACAGTTTTTACAATCTTTCACTTTAGACTGTGCATTTTACAGATTTATTGCTCAAGATATTGTTCTAAGTTCATCAAATTTTAAGAAAAGCAGGAACTGAATGAAATGAAAACTGTAAATATATTGGGCAGGGGTATTATAAAGCAATAAGAAAGTATTGTGAAGAAATGCTGGAACATACAGTATATGTTCCAAGAAATGAAACAATACAACAATATAGATCCATTTTTTTCAGTTCAGTTACATCATAAAACAGTGAAGGATTACCTAAAATAGCTTTAGATTCAAAGGTACATGGATGTGCATGCAGTATCTTTGAGAAACACCTTAAAGCAGCTGAATCTTTTGTTTGGTTCTTGCAGCTGCCCTCCAAAACTGTAAACAGTCCTGGAAAAAGAAATTTTTCATGTTTCCCACACATGCTGTACATGAACTAAAGTGCAGTCCAAATCATTTTCACTTTGAGTCCAAAGTGCTGCCCAGCCCTACAACCCTAGCTACTTGCTGTTTTTTTATTGTTTTCTTCTTGTTGTTGTTGTTATGGTACATTCTATATGATGTAACTAGAGAAAGAGGTGAATTTATAATTGTTCTTATAACTGCTGTACAAAAGATCAGAAGACAATTCCTCACACCTTTTTATTTTGTATTTTTCTTTTTCTTTCTTCCACTATTAGCTCTCTCTGGCATGCTTTATGACCAGATCTCTTAGAAATGGAAATTCCAGTCCCAATTGATATCAAGGAGCACAAAAAAAATGAAACTAAAATTAAATTTAAAGAAAACCAAAGTAATGATTCAACAATAACAACCATGGCATGGTCCAGGGTATTTGAGGAGCTCTCTCACCCCAATGGGATTAGCCCAAAACACTCCAATGGAAGGGGCCTCCTCTGGACCCCATCAGTTAAGGAATTTCAGCTGGGGAGTTCAAGGAGAAGAACATTTTCCAACATAGTCCTGTCCTGTGGAAACTGCTCCCACTCTTTTGGCCTTCCAGAAGGGATCCAAAACTGAGTTTTGCTGATTGGCTATCTATCTATCTATCTATCTATCTATCTATCTATCTATCTATCTATCTATCTATCTATCTATCTATCTATCTATCTATCAATCAATCAATGCATGCATGCATGCATGCATACATACATACATACATACATACATACATACATACATACATACATACATACGAAAGAATTAAAATTGACAATTTTACTTGAAGTTGAAGTGATGGCTTTCTCTAATTTTTAAGCTTGGCTATCAATAGTAAAGGAACCAGTAATCAAGAAATACACCACAGGCTAGCATTTGATAGGGTAACAATGATGACCCTGGAAAAGATATTCTGATGCTGTGACATGTCTGTACTTACAAAGACCAGAATTGTGCAGGTAATAAAGATACTCCATGGAAACAAAAACTGGACTTTGAAGAAGCAAGATAAAAAGAGTGTTGACAGTTTTGAACGTTGGTAATAGAGAAGACATCTGAGAAAGACAGCCAAGAAAACAAATGGATCATAAATCAATCAATTCAGAATTCTCACTTGAGGTCCCAAAATGTTGGAAACATTATTACAAAAAGCAAGCTGGGAAAGATGACAAAAAGAGGACAACCAGCAGCAAAGTGGATGGACTTGATTAGAGTGGCAATGGTGCACTGTTGTAAGAATTTGAAGGGCCAGGCTGGGAACAGATAATCATAGACATCAATCTATATGGTTACTAATTGCTGACACAATTGTTGAAAATAATAAAGGTGGGATATAAAGAAATGATAAATAAAAATAAATCAAACATTCAAGCACCTGCAGACAGTCATCCAGTGGCAATTTAAATGCCTCCAGCAGAGAAGAGCTTACAACTTCCCAAGGCAGCCTGATCAACTGCTCAATAACTGCTACTATATTAAAAAAATTCTTAATGTCCAACCAAAATTTTCCTATAATTGTAACCCACTATAAAGAGCCTGAATATAAAAAAAATGTATTTTTATTCTGGAGAGAAAACACTTCACTTGCTAGAATTCTTACACCACTTCTACACTCTTCTTAACAAAATTTGCTAGAGAGGAGTCTATGAAATTTGTGCTTGGAAACAATATTTACTTTCAGTTCTGGCAGAATTTGCTAAAGTCAAGCAGAACAGAGCAATAAATAAACTCCAGGGAAGACTAAAAATATTTTTATTTAGATTGGCTGTAGTAACATATATTTGTAAGTCTGAATGTGTTTCCTCTCCTCCCTTTTTATATTCATGTGAATTAGGGGAGTGTCTGCTGAGCATTTTCATAATCCACACCTATCATTTGGACTCAAGCAATGTTTTCCTTTTTGTTGCTTTTATAATGTATCTGTCCATTTCAGATTGGTCATAATTACACAAAACAGCCAGCCAGTGGGAAGCATCAGTAGATTTCCTCAGAACAATATTGCCACATTATTCATGGCTAAGAGGCATTTATTTTTGTTTATTTATTAAATTTCTATGCCACCCATCTCCTCTACAAGGTGGCTCTGATCAGCTTACAAATTAGGTTACCTATCCAAATTTTAAGAAAACATTAAGCTTTTATGAAAGTTGGGTCAATGAGATAGCTCTTCTAAATTTTATTTTAAGCCTGCTTTGAAAAGATTTAAAAACTCACTAGAGAAAATTGGATAGTATCTAGCAAACATTCTGACAAAAGTTATATCTTTGCTCCAAGCAATATCTGAATAATTGTACTAGAAATTTGTACTGACAAATATCACTACTTGTCAGTTTTGATTGTAAGTCTCTGGTCTTCTTAAACTCTATTCTGCCCCTTATTCTTTAGCATAATTAGCATGTGGTAAATTAATTATAGAATTAATTAGCATATCTTTTAACAATGAGCTTTTCCATTCAGGTGATCTACAAAAGGTTAAAACTGGTTGAAAAATGTTATAATTGCAGAAATGTTTGTTTTTCACAAATAAATTATAAGTTTTTTGACTGAAGGCACAAACCTACAGAAAATTTTCATCTTTCACTTCCAAAGCTTAAATATACTGTATAAGGATGAATGGTGACTCTCTCATCAAATGCAATAGGAACTAGGATTATTAGAATAGAAATTATGTTTAGGTTAATTTGTAGAAAAACAACAAAAAATTAAGCAGCCAGTTAAAGTTCCTTTTTCCGTTTATTCATGGAGAGAAGGAGAGTATTTTATTTGCAGTTGCATACAACAAACAAATGTCCAATTTTCCAGTAACTTTTAATGTATTGAATCAAAATATTATTGTAAATAAAGCATTCCTGCAGTATTTCACCCACCACCATAGTTATTTTTGGTGTTAGATTTTCTTGCTAATTTGCCTTTTTCCCCTGTTTTTCCTTGTCTTCATATTAAGCACTCTTTCTGTGTCCTTCAATTTAATCCTTTCCCCTCCCCCAGCCATTCCAGTTGTTGCTTTCCTAGCTCTCTATGGAATGCTTGTGCCTTGAAGCCCTCATGGTTGCTAAGCAACATTCCTCATTTTGCCATGTGGCTAGCTGCTATGGCAACATCTTCCCATTTCCTTTTTTTCAGCTGTTTGCTGCCATAGTACCCCTGTCAATGCAACCATCTGTGGCAGGGAGCAGCCAAAATCTACCATGAATTAATTCTACTTTTGTCTTGTTCTGGTGCGTTTTAATAGACTATCCGATGCCTTGCCTAATGATATGTTTTCTTAATATCAAATACATTTTTAAATTTATTTTTAATTTTGGTTGCTCTCCAATCAAAGTAATGTTCTTAATTACTTTAAGAACATTAAATTACATTAAATTTTGGAAATATTTTACAATTCCCATCTATATTGATTCTTAAATATTCTTGGATGCAGACCCCATTTATTCCCATTTCACTGATTTGGGCACTGCCCAAACATAAAACATGACTGATTTGATCAAGAACTCCAAATTCAGAATCAATACTTATTTCACTTAATCAAAGTAACCAATATTTTGTCCATGACATAAACTTTAATTATGAAGAGCATTGATAATTAGCAAAAGCCCCAAAATTAACCAGTTATTTATTAACATATGCTGCAGCTATTGACAAGCTATAAAATAAATATATAAAACATCAGACTTTATAATGCTGTCTAAGCTGTGACCTTTATGTTGATGCTTATTTTTATTTTACAATTATCTTCTAATTTATTTATCTATGAATCCAAATAACAAGAAAGCTCCTTTCCTCCTCATGCAACAAATATTTTCAATTATCGTTGTACATAAAGTTAGTGAGAACTATCAGAAAATGGACATGTACAGTACATGTGCTTAAGGTGGAAACTCTTAGGAGTTAAATTCAAATAAACTCAGTGATTATATATTTGAGTAATGTACCACCACAGTGTATATACCAATGTGTTGCTAATGCTACATAAAACATGTAACCATTTTAAAAATAAAACTAAATACATAAAATAATTACTTTTTGTACTCTGGAAAACATGCTGTAATTCAAAGCAATAGCAACCATTTTCTGTTGTTTATTATGCAGCTTTCAAAGGGACAAAACATTGGCAACTCCCATAAATAATCTTTATCCATTTCTGATGCTCTACTTTTTTGTCAAAAACATTTACAATATTACATGTATTGCTTGCCATAATTAAAGATTGGGCATTTTTTTTGTTGTTATTTGGGAACATCCAATATTTTACTGAGGGGGAGTTTAGGTAGGGTAATAATTAAAAAAGTATGCTTGAGTTCTTGCCATAATAATTATTCTACATTTTCTCGTGGTACAACCCAAATTTTCAGTTTGAGTTTAATAGCACCTTCTCTTTGCAAAGGTTTTAAATTTTAGCCCCCTTGTCACAATTTTAGAGCAACTGTAAAATCTAATTTGTCAAGTGTCTGTATACGCTAGTTCTTCTGTGACCATTTGCACACTTATTTCCCATACTGTCTGGGTAATTACAGTAAAAAAAACACCTAATAAGAAAGCAAGATCAGATAAAATGACAAAAAAAGTAAAAGGCCTTGATGATAAAAAAAATCCCCAAATAACTCTTCATTAGCATCAGAAATCTGTACAGCACCAGAACTTCAAGAGTTGCTTAAAGAATAGTGGTCAGGGTAATATAGACATGTGGAGGGACATCCTTTCAAATGGCAGGCTCCATCACAGAGAAGCCATACTTCCTGGGACCCATCAAGTGACATTATTTAAATGGAATCTAAGCATGCCTACTATGCCAGATCTTATCGGGCAGGCAGAAATAATGGGAGAAATGTAATTCTTTGAGCGAGCAGGGTCTATGACAAGACTTTATATATCACAAGCAGCGCCTTAAATTGTACCCAGAAGCACATGGGCAACAATGGAGATGCCATATGAGCATACAAATGCACACCCATAATTGTAAGGCCACTTTCTATAACAGCTGCAGCTTCTGAATAGTCTTCAAGGGTAACCCATTATAGAGTGTGTTGCAACAGTCCTAATGTTAGGTGATTAAGGCATAAAGTGACAAGGAAGTCCAAATCCAGAAAAAGGGGCAATCAGTGCATCACATGAATCTAGTCAAAGCTGCCACCTTTTCTTTAAGCATTAACTAAGAATCCAAAAGAATCTCCAAGTTGTGTGCCAGTTTTGTCTAGGAATGTACAATCCCTAGACAAAAAAGTACAAATAGCAAATCCCAAGGACCCGCAGACTTTCCCATATTTTCAGAGTTAAGCTTATGCCTCTTCCTCTGCATCCAGACCTTCACTGTGAGATGCTCTTGATAGCATTGCTAGTTTGAAATATAAAATCAAATATCATTAGTGTATTACTAATATTGCATTTCATTTTATTGGATGACCTTGACAGAAGTTTCATGTAGATGTTAAACCGATTAGAGTGCCCAGCCCTGATATGTCCTGCAGATAATGCTTCACCCTCTCCTTTATACCAACACTGAATGGAACAGGCCTAAGAGAAAAAAGGAGAACCGTCACTGTGCCTCCTACTCATAATCCGTATGACCAGCTCAGAATGATATTCTTGTGGAAAACGAAAGGACTCTTACGAATTCCAGAGGGTTTTAGCAGAGAAGTTTATTGCGCAGGTTCAGAAGCAATAGCAACAAGCAATTCTGAACCCTGAGGGCGGGTTCAGACTTCAGTTTTATACTTTCCTTTTCTCAGGAACAAAGGAATACACATTGAAATACACATTGTAATACATTGGGTTCGTTTCTCACGGGTATACAATGGAGGGTTTGCTACATACATTGTATCCAGGCTCAATGCGCATTAGGTTAGTCACATACTACTGACACAGCACTATTCTAGAATTTGTTCATTATTCTACCTTAATATAATGACTATATCAAAAGCCAAGGTCCCATCACAGAGGTCCCAGCCCCACCAGAGTTCATCCACCAGCATAATCAATGCTGTCTCCATATTATATCCTCACCTGAAACCCAACTGGAAAAGATCCAGATAATCCACTTTATCCAGGACTCTTTGTAATTCTTTATTTTTACGTTTTTAGTTTCTGCATGTTACTCTACAATGGAATTGTTTTCTTTCAGTTCTCAAAAAATGCTATAAAATTTTAAATAAACAAATAATATATAATAAATCATGCTGAACAATGATGACTCTCACGTAGTTAAGCCTTGGTATGGTCTCAAAAGGAGTAAATATGCATGCTCATTTGAAAGCCGTTGAAATGAGACTAAAGAAACTAATATCATTCTAGTTAAATTGGAAAGTGTGTAGAAAAATAATTCCAACAGAATGTTTGACTTTTGCGGAGTCCAACTAGATTGTAAAAAGCTGATTTTGTTATCAATTTGATATAGTCTGAGTATTTTCTCTTGCATTGTTGCAATAGCTCTATTTGAAAACAAGATAATTAAATATTTAAATTTGGCATGAAAAAGTACGGCTAGCACATTCCCAAAGAGGACAATTATTTCTTTGAGAACTAGAACTGTTTCAGAATTTTTTTTAAAGCATAAAGTTCATTCACTAGTTCAGATTTCAAACATTAATCAAGATGGCCTCATACAAATACACTCTTAATTGTCAGCTTAGATTCTGGACTATGTATCAGCCTTATCATATGGATTACAGATTTCATTAAATGCAAAGCAGATGCACAGTTGACTAAAATGGTGTACATATTTATATTTAACATATATTGGATAAAAAAGAAACTCAGTATTTTAGGGAACCAAATAATGTGTGTGGACTAATAAGTATAAATATTTAATATTAGTTTATGTATGAATATTAAATATTTAGACTTCTTAGTCCACATACATTATTTACTTCCCTAAAATACAAAGTTTTTTTATCCAATATATGTTAAATAGAATTTTCCACTTTTCATGCATTTTTATATGATAGTTCTTTTTTTATCAATATGCAACATCTTCAAAAAAATGTATAGCTCTGGTAGTTATTTAAATGTTATCCAATTTTCAACATTTTTCTTAAAATTTAAAATAATTAAGGAGTTTATATTCCAAATAACTTTGAAATATAATTTGGAATATAATACAAGGAGTTTATATTCCAAATAACTTCTAAGTGTCATATATAGCTTTAAAGAAAATTGATATTGATGAGATTCACAAATTGTGCAGAATAGCAGCGAATCACATTGCTCAAAGTCACTGAATGAACTGAACAAATAACAGTGCCTTGGTTCACGAATTTTGTTAAATCAAAAACTATATTATTGTTTAATCATGGTTAAAATAGATACTGATTTAACTGCTGGTTCAATCCCAAAATGAAATTCCTTGAATGAAAACTGACAATATTTTTATATGACTTTTTTTAAAAAAAAAAATCTGGTTGGGCTCATGGATACGTTCAAACCAATACAAAACTCCTGAACTAGAGATGAATAAGAAGGTGAAATAATTGCACACTAAAGGGGAATGTTGAATGGGTAATTAATGATGCCTATTTGGGCCAAAAAAATATAAACTCTTGCTCTAGGGCAGGGGTGTTAAACTGCTGGCCCGCGGGCTGGATGCATCATAGCGAAACTGCGCCCACCCCATTGCTGGCAATGGCAAAAAAGTCGTGATACGTCGCAACACGTCACGTGACGTTGCAAGTTTGACACCCCTGCTCTAAGGCAATAAAATTAATTTTGGTATAAGTTCCAGTCTGATGCCCAATTGGGATAAGTTATGGGCCAAAGCATGTTTTTTAAACTGCATGTATTATCTCACCTTTTAATTGTGTTTTATCTATTCTCACAGGATATTTAGGGCATAAATAGACACATATTTACAAAGGGTGGTTAGCATTGCCTTTTTTCCCTCTCATTAAAATAAGAGAAAGTAGTTTGTGGACAATAAATAATCAACTAATAAACACCAATCCTATGCTTTTCTTCCAGGGCAGACAATGAAAGGAACAAGGACAGGAATCACATCCAGTGCTATCATTTTCTAAACAGCATCTCATCTAAACTACCATTTTGGGGAACAAACAGTGGAGTCTAAAAACAAAACAAGACAGTGCTGTTCATCTCCTCTTTCTTGTTTTCTTTCAAAAGTACATAAGAAGGTGAATGCTTAATGAGAATACAAGTAGGCATCACTACCCACTGAACATTCCCCCTTAGTAATGTAGTGCACAATGTGCAATTATCTCACTTTCTCATTCATCTCTGGTTCCTGAGTTGTATGTTAATATGAATTAGCCTCAAGGAGTCCAACCTTCACACCAATCAGTGACAAAAATAGAGCTGGCAAATGAAAATGGTCCTCTAATTTTTTCCAAGAAGCAACCCCATTTTACTTACTTGCTTCTCTGGCTGACTAACTCCAATTAGCCCCCCCCCCCCCAATTCTTCTGCCATTAAATTGAAATAGGTAGAATGGTCAAGATGAAACAGCAACTGAGCAACAAAAGATCCTTCTCCAAAGGAGGAAAATGTATCTAGCATAACAGAAACAAGGCTTTAATACAAGGGTCTTCAAGCTTGGCCCTTTTATGAGTTGTGGACTTCAACTCTCAGAATTCCTTAGTCAGGCACGCTGGCTGAAAAATTCTGGGAGCTGAAGTCCACAAGTCATAAAAGGGCCAAGTTTGAAGACCCCTGCTTTAATACTTTTTCCCACTGATAAGAAATGTCAACATAAGCACACTATACCAGCTAATACAAACAAAAATCAGGATAATTTACTTTTATTTAATACAGTATCTGTACCCTATGCATTTCCAACAAATCTAGGAAATTCACAATAAAAAACATAATAAAACAGAAAACTAATTGACATAAAACTTCCAAATACCATTCCCAGCCTATCAGGTTAAAAATAGACATTTACCATCTCTCACTTTTTAATAGCCCACAGGTAAGCAAATTAATTTAATGTAATTTAATTTAGACTCCAAGTTCCTGATGTAACAAAACAGCTTTCACTACCATCATAAAAGTTACCAATTATCAGGGTCATATAGACCTTTTGAGGCATAGCTGTGTTCCATTATATTTATTTTTCAATTTTCACCAGATTAATATGTCCTATGTTTATGCTTAGCTGTTGTTCTTAAAAATAGCAATCTATTCACATATCCTTTCTCTTCTGGAGATGAAATATGTAACAGATGCCTGCTCCTATCCACTCTTTTTTACACACTTTAAGCATTTCACTTGCTCATTTCAGTACAGTACTGAGAGGCGATCATCAATGTTTTCATCATCTTATCCCCCCTTTTAATACACCCTCTGAGTAGCATTATGGTTGCTCTTTTATTCAGGAACCAAATTCTTCCCATACCATACAATACAAAAGTGTGAACACTGGTATTATTTAATTATTAGTAGATTTATACCCTCTATTTGTGTTTGTGGATTCTGCAATTCTTTCCTGTATTCGTTGCCCCATCACTAGCTGATTACCAGCTCTCTTCCTCTATACAGGTAGTCCTTGATTTTCCACAATTGAGGCCAAAATATCTGTTGCTAAGCGAGACGGTGTTAGGTGAATTTTGCCCCATTTTATAACTTTTCTTGCTGCAGTTGTTAAGTCAGTGGTTCTCAACCTTTTTAATGCCGCGACCCCCAACCGGTCATAAGTCGAGGACTAAACCGGTCGTAAGTCGAGGACTAAACCGGTCATAAGTCGAGGACTACCCAACCGGTCGTAAGTCGAGGACTTTCCCTGCCCGGGAGCGCCGCACATGCATGGTTCTGCCCCCTGCGCCGGCCGAGGCGTAGCTGGCAAGCGACAGAGACGGAGCAGGCCGACCACCAGCTGGCCCAGCTCAAGGGAGGCAAGGCACCCGCCGGAAAAGGGGGAAGAAATGGCGGACAGCCTTGCTTGGCGACCCCCGTGAAATGGTCGATCGACCCCAAATGGGGTCGCGACCCATAGGTTGAGAACCGCTGTGTTAAGTGAATCACTGCAGCTAAGTTAGAATATGGTTAAGTGAATCTAGCTTCCCCAGTGACTTTGCTTGTCAGAAGGTTGCAAAAGATGATGACGTGACCCTGAGACACTGCAACCATCATAAGTCAGTTGCCAAGCATATGAATTTTGATCATGTGACCATGGGAATGCTGCAATGGTTGTGTGAAAAACGGTCATAGGTCACTTTTTCAGTGCCGTTATAACTTTGAATGGTCACTATATGAATTGTTATAAGTCAAGGACCTACCTGTACTGCTTTATTTGTTCACTAATACCTATCTTTCATTGAAATGCGTGAGGGGAGCAAAGATGAGAACCTGCTTAATTGTCCTCTACTTATTTTTTTACCGAATGGGCTTGAACTACCGGTCTTCAAAATCATGGGAAATGGAGAGTAAAGTGCAAATGAATGAGGCAATTTTTAGTTCAATGACCAACTGTCTATGCTTCTAGGAAGCAAACAAGTAGATAGCAAATGTACCTGTGTCTTTTTATAATACCTCTCCTCCTCTGCATGCTTAATTGGTGGCACTGGTGGGGGAAAATACCAAGTTCTTTCTGGCTATTTAGTTTCATTCCTACCTCCCACTTCTCCATTTTCCACCTCTAGCAAATGTCTAAATCAGGGGTCCCCAACCCTTGTTTCGTGGATTGGCACTGGGCCGCAGCATGCCAGAAACCGGTCTGCACAAACAAGCAAAGCCCCATCCGTGGGATGCAGGCCCCCCTCGGTCAGCAGAAAACCTTTCTCCATGGAACTGGTCCCTGGTGCTCAAAAGGTTGGGGACCTCTAGTCTAAATATTAAATGTTTGGTGTTTGATTTCATTTCGTAAACAGATTTAAAACGGGAGGACAAAGACATTTTACTCAAAATAAATATTTAGAATAAATGAGTAGTTTTGCCCCTGCAGAATACTGTAAGATAGCATTGCTGCAGGCAATGAAATAGGAAGTGATATATGTGGAAGACTTGTGAGAAAAGGGTGTGGGAAATCACTCTATACAGGAAACAGCAGCTGGTTTAAAATGTTGTTTTTAGAAAAGCAAACAATGGTGGATACATTCAACTTATAATAAAGCTATTTTATGATAACATATTTTTCACAATAGATATATTGTGGATCTAGAAATACAACTCCAAAAAAGTCAACTTATTTTACTTACGAATAACCCTAAGCGAACTCAAATTTACTTGACTCTAAGTAGCCACTATAGATTGCCTGTGAGAATATAACTATAAAAACATAACTGATATTCCAAGCAACAGCTCTATGGTAGCTTAATTTTACAACAGTTACCTGCAAAGTGTATCAACATTATTCACTACTTTTACCATGTAATGCAGAAATTGTAAACTGACACTGAGGAGCGGGGACTCCTCTGAAACAGTATAAAACACGAAGCTTCTCTCCAAGAACAGGTTGATTTCAAAGAGACCCACACACAGCAAAGTATCTCCAACTGATCCAGCGGAGACCTTTGTCAGCTTCGTAAACCGTAGCAGCACTTTCTCCTGCTACCACTGGTGTCAATTTCTAGCTTCACAATCAACAAGGACTTCCGTTCCATCGCTTATCAACTGTCTGTCGCTCAAGCCAATAATTTCCTTATAGCACGAAAAGGAGGAGTTTCCAGCAAAATATGCTAAGTAATTGTGGAATATTTGCATAACCGTCGAAACGGCCGATCTGCGGATTGGCCGGCGAAAAAATGCAGTTCGCACATCCGCCCCCTCAGCTCTTTCGAAGGAGGTGTGGCTAAGAGAGTGGGAGGGGATTTCACAGCTCATTTGCATAACGGCCCAGCACATGCTGTAGGCTGTGGGGTTTTTTTTTTTTGAATCATCGGCGGCAGTGGAGGCGGACGGGAGCACTTGTAGCAGCGCTCGGAACCACTGGCGGCGAAAAGACTTCTACTCGCAGGTACTGCTGCAATCCCAGAGGAGAGGGAGGGAGAGGGTTTGGGATACAGAGCAGGTTTTGTGTTGGAAACGACGGCGGCAGCCAGCCGCAAGTAGTACACCTAAAAATAACTCTCCTCAGGTAATCTTTTGCGGGGAAAGACTTTCTCCTTTTTGTCGATCCCCTCCGACTTGCCTCGTCCAAATCGCTGACGCGGTGAAAAATTTCCGGAGCCCTCACTGCTGCTCCTGGCGGTAGTTTCCGCTCGCTCCTTACCCCCTCCCACCGCTGGTCGATGGGTGGCGGTTTCCTCTATCATGGCAGGAAGTGTATGCCTGAGCATGCGCATTGCATAAGCGCGCCTGAAACCCTCGTTTCTAGTGTTGGACGACGAGGAGGTTTTTTTCAGAGGACGCGGCCATTTTCCCGATTTATGAGCAATCGAGGACATCTGATTTGGTCTCATGTAATCGGTTAGTGCTGTATTATTTTAATTTACATCTCTGCTGCTGAAGTCTGTCTGAAATTATAGTGGCTGGGTTGGTGCCGTTTTTTGATGTTTCTATTTTTGAGTTTACAGTAAGTACGGTGGGACAGTATTGTTTGTCTTTGAAACACAGATTTGATTTTTTTTAATTCATAAAAGTATAAATATTTGGATATTGATTAGTTGTATACGTTCAGTTTAAAAAATGTCCTAATTTGCAGCCCTAAGAAGGAGCTAAATACACAAAGTGAAAGTACTGACAGTGGTCTTAAAGAATAGACTATACCTTAATCTTATTACTTTCTAAGTTGAGTTTGTAGTATTATGTAAGACAGTAGTTAATTCTCATTTTGCTATTTAGATGATTGGACAACAATATAACCTTTTTATTACAGTAAAAGATATTCTCCAGTTGTGGATTGTGTTCAAGAGTTGAATTTTCAAAAAGAGTGTTACCTTGTGTATCTTTGCAATCTATATAATGTTAATATATGTTAATGTTTCTGCCTTTGTTTATTTGTGTGCATTTACACAAATGCCATACACAAAATATTCACATGTCTGTAAGAGAAAAATAATTATTTTGATTTATAAATATAAATGGTCTTAATTAGAAAAGATATTTGCTTGAAATGATACTGTGTTTTTATAACTTTGCTGCTAAAAATATTTGAAATAATTGGCAAAACATAATTTTAAAGGAGATGGGAGACTACTTGGCAATACTGCTAGAGTATAAAAAAAATCTTGGGGAGAATATAATACTTTATTTCTCATTCATTTATTTATTATATAGAAACCTGTAAAAATTACTATAATTTTGTAATTTAAAATCAAAATATCACACAAGTATTTTCTGGAACTTTTTGTGCTGATTTATGAGTTTTTTTAATTCTGGGGAAGTGGTATATAATAGTATGGCAATTTTGCCATGTTTATAAATATTACAATTATATCAAAATTTAATAGTATTTGAAAATATTATTTAACTTAAAATTGCTACACTGCTATATGGCCTCTATCTTTTTTCTAAGATAAATAAGACAGCTCCCTTTGTTTTGCATTATCAGTGTCTGTTTTATTCATAAATAAGTTTTCTTGCTTTTATTTAAAAACCAGTGTAGTATTATCAGCAAAATTACTTGAATTTAACAGTAAATATGCTATCCATTCTGAAACATGGTAGATAATGTTGCTGGTTTTTAGTTTATGTTGTGGAAAATACATTGATGGTGAGATTTAAACCGAAACCTCAAACTATGGACATAATCTTCTGTGTGAATAAGTAATTAAAAGGCCCCAAATTTCCTTGTTTTGTTCACAAGGATTATGTACCAGTTTATTGTGAAGTAATAGAAAAACTGTATGTCATGTATATGCATATCTTTCATTCTTATGCATTTCAATGAAGAGTGAATGTTGTAATGCACATTGATCATTCATTATGGCATTATGTCTTGGTGTCTCTGTGTGCAAGAAACACAAAGGGGAAATGACATACTAGTGCCCTACTTGGATGTGCGTGTGGACGCTATGCTATATGTTTTGGGGGAAATCCTGCTCTGTATCGCTATATCAATTTATTTTTATTTCATGTTTATCTGTAATTACAAGTTTTATAAATGGCTTGTTTATAAAGTAATATTTGTTCTTAGTCTTGGAGAGGAAATGATATTCTTCTGATTTGTTCTATGGAAGAAGCTTTATTTTTTAATTTATATTCTTCCATTCTGTCAAAAGATCTCAAATTACATTAGAGTGATGCCAAGATTTAATATGCACAACAACTCTGTGAGGTAGGTTAACATTGATAGTGTAAGAATGGCTAAATAGATTTAATATAATTCTCATTAGGAAAAAAACCAAGTTTCATTTTTTTAGTTAATTTAGTTTCTAGAGCTCTAATATAAGGAAAAAGAATTGCAAATGCTATTTTTTTTCCTTCCAGGCCAAACATTCTGGAAAAATATTCTAAATTACTTTCATATCTTATTTTTGTTTAATGGGGACAAAAAGGTTCTATCTTTAACAGTGAGGAAAACCTTTTGTTTGTTAAGTACTTTTTCAAACTCCATATGTTCAGGTATAAAGGGAAAGTAGTATTTTCAGTTGTTGCTGAATTAATCTGATTCTAATCTCCCCCTTTCAGAGGGGGAGATTAGAAAAGAGATGCATTCCTAAGAACATATTTTAGATTGGCCTACAATATTTTGGGTTATCATAAATTCTTTTGTCTAAAGTTACTCAGTGGAATAGGACAACCAATCAGATAGCATTGTTGAGACTAAGGAAGTAACTAGGAACAACATGCTCAGTTTCCCTTCCAGTAAATAGATATCACCATTGCTGCCCCATGGAAGCTGTGAGTGTGCTCATAAAATCCCATTTGTAATAAATTGCCCATCTCATAGAGAAGGTGAGACAAAGCATGAGCCTCTTTTGCGTGACTGCGTTGACTAGAAATGTTTGGAAACTTAAACTTTCCTCAGTGCTTTCAAAATTGATTATTGAGGCCTAATTTGTTTAAATTAAAATTACACTTTCAACTATGTGTCAGATAAGAACAAAAACTTATAAATCAAACTTATAAATCAAAATATACAAAAATCCCAAATAGCCAATGATGAATAGTATGAGATAATAGTAATTATTGTTATTAATAAAGATAATAGAAATGCATAAATTATTACCTTGTAATTTATTATCAATACTATTTTCTGAGATTCATTATGTCAGTCAAAAGAGCCACCATCCAGACACAATAAGGGTTTTTCATGAGGCTTGCAAGGGAAATCCTCAATATTTGCAGATGCACAAAAGAGAATAAAAAAGATGCAAAGTGGATAAAGAGAAGAATTCTAAACAGCCTATGAAGATTTTGTATTCTCAATGTTTATGACTGCTGGCTTAAATAGAGGAATGGAAATAGAGATAATAGAGAATTTATGAAAAGAACATGGAAAATTAGAACCTTGACGTATATTTATATACATTGCAACACTTCATTGTGGTGGTTACTTTAACCTAGGGAATTTTAAGTCATAAGGCTACATCAAACTTCTATTTCCTTCTATGTCTCTTTCACGCTCTCCAAGTTGCTCTGAATCTCAGTTCTCTATAACAGAGGTCCCCAACCTTTTGGGCAACAGGGACCGGTTTCGTGGAGAGAAGTTTTTCCACGGACCAGAGTGTGCAGGTTTTGTGTGCTGCCTGCATCCCACGGATGGGACTTTGCTTGTTTGTGTGGACTTGTTGCTGGCATGCCACAGCCCCAGTACTGGTCCACAGCCTGAGGGTTGGGGACCCCTGCTCTATAATACATTTAGGAGGTATGAAGAAACCGTTTTGCTGAAAAAGCAGTAAACTAGTAGAGGCTGATTTAGTTTCCCGTAACTGCCCCTAGCTATCAACACATACCTACGCTGCAAAGGGGTGGTCGAGTAAGCATAGGTTGCAGATGGCCATAGATGGGCCGACAAACACCTCCCAAATCTGAACTGCGTGTGTACTGATTGGTTGATATGACTTCCTGTTCTGTACTTTGCTGTTTGTGTGCCTCCTAGCCAGAACATTAAAATTCGCAGATGTATGAATGCAACAACTATGTACTGTTAACAAACAGACACATAAGTTCCCTCACCCATAGTGTCAGAGAAGTCTGCTTGACCCTTGAAAATTTGATGAGTTAAATTGACTGAAACTGCCAAGAAAAATTGAGTAAAATTGTTCTCCATATATTTCTTACTATTCCAAATTGTCAACTTAAATATTCTAACATAATTTTACAATATCAAGGATGGTATATTTTGTGAATTTGGAGAGGTTTTTGTTTTTTATAAATTTTGTATTTTATATTACACTACAGTACATGCGCCAAACTGCATATATAGCAACAGTGCAGTAGAAGTAATATTTATTTACTTACTGAATTTGTATCTCACCCATTTCACTACCAAATAACTCTGGGTAATTTACAATACCATAAATAACAAGTAGCATGAATAAAAAGGTATGTAGAAAGTTAAATATTTGCATTTTACTAAACTATACAGTACAATGTGTAATCCTCTACATTTGCAGCTATCTCCTGACTTGCTGATAGCTCTGTTGTTTTGTTTTCCTTTTTATATGCTGTTAAGTGACCACATCCAAATGATATAAAGCTCAGTGTCTCTTGAATATAAAGGTGGCTTAGTAATTGAAAGAACTCCGTTTCATAGAACTTGGCTAATGATTTCCATCCATTATGGGGAAAATATTGTTAAGCGTGTACTGTATACTATTATACCCATTGTATCCATAAAATATTACATGACAACAAAACACGAACATAAGTGTGTTTGATTAATAATTCAACATAGTAATGTGAGAGAATTTTTTTCCTTCCAATCACCATAAAATATTCTGCCAAAATCTGACTAGTGATTTTAAAAGTATGCATTAAGACCAACTACTATAATGATAGATGTAAATTAAATAATAACATTTTCAGTTGCTGTTAATAATAATTGCAGGATTGATCCCTATTAAGGAACTTGGGATCCCATCTTTGTTTAAAGTTCAAAGCAGCATCAAAATGTAATTTTTATTTAGACATTATATGCTATAAGATAATGGAAATACTGCCACTTTTTTCACGATTTAATTATGTAATATATCTTACGTTTTTAAAGAAAATATTAAAAGTAGAAATGATCAACTTTTTAAAAAGTTACATTATTTAAAATTAGGAAACACATATATTGCAATGTATAAATAATTGTTTCTATATATGTTATATATAGCAAAAGTTCCTTGACTGAGAAAAAAACTATATACTGAAAAATTTCCTTCTACAGCACGGGTGTCAAACTTGATCGCATCATGTGATGTATCATGACGTTTTTTTGCCTTTGCCGAGCTGGGGTGGGCGTGGCCTGTGTGTGATGCATCCAGCCCATGGGCCACTAGTTTGACACCCCTGCTCTACAGTATTCAGAATTTCCCCCTGAGGTTCCAGCTTGTGTATGAAAATTGGGTATTTAGTTTTTATTACTTGTTAGCTTGTATCTGACCATTAGTAAGAATGTCTTTTTATACAAGATTTGAAAGGAAGCTTCATTAGTGCAATATAAGCAGCATAATAAAAAACACTTGTCTGGACCTATTATTATTTAATAAAATTAACAATATTAACATGAGTTTAGAGTAAAATTTCTTAAGACAATAATTGCATAGGCAGGCTATTTGAGTGGTATCAGTATTCTTACGTGATACTCAAGCATAAGCACTAACCCTTAAAATTTTGCTTAAAATAACATAGATAATCCACAAATAATGTTGCTGAATTGTGAGCAGTTCCAAACAGTCCTCATCATATATTATCCTGTAAATGAGTTTAATATTGCTCCTTTTCATATTTTCTTACAAATATTTAGTATTACCATTGAATTTATTCCTATATTATTAAACAGATCTGTTTAACTTCACAATCCAAGGTTTCATTGAATTTAAGACTGTAACTTTTGTTTTGAAAGTTGATACAATTTGTGAGGTAGGCCTTTTATTTCTCAGCAACAGAAGATAACATTTTATATAATTTTAAAAGTTTAAATTTTATTCAATCCTTGGTTCTTTCTTAGAACATATTGAAATATATTTAACTAATTAATAAAAATAATGAAAAAATGCAAGATATTTTTAAATAGCAAAGAGAAGACTATAGCCATATTTTTTTTTAAAAAAACTCCATAAACATTTTTATTTAGTTCACATGGAAACTTAATTTTTTGAATATACTGAATATATTTTTTTATATTACAAATAACAGTATTATGTTTAGATTGTTCAAAACTTTATGAATTATTTTGAATACTGGTTAAAGTATATAATTCAGGCAAAATATTAAAATATATTATACAACATCCAGAAATATAGTCCGTACTCTAGCTTGCATAGTTCTTTCTGTAACATAATTCCAAAAGTTTTACAGGAAGTCTTCTACATTTATCAGACCCAGAACTCCAAGATTTGCATTCATATCTTCTCCTTTGAACATGTATTAATTAGTATGTTATTTTCCATTGAAAGAGTGCTAGAGCAATCATGATAAAAATTAATTATATAAATATATGTTTATAGGTCTAGACAGAGTGGCTAATTTCATATCTAAATGCTTGTGCTGCCCATACCTGTTGGGGGCACAGCAGAATACAAATTTGATTAATAAATAATGCTGAAGTTTTCATCAAAACCTTAGAAAACTGATATGAAATCTAATTAACTTTTTTTGGAGGGGAATGGGGTGCAAAATGCAGTAAAAGGTAATTCAGGTGCATAATCAACATATCTTTAAATATTGTTTCATTTTTTATTGTTTACCATGTTTTTGAATCAGACCCAGTGTTTGTAAAAGTGAATTGTAGCTAGTTGATTGGAGGATCTCCTTCCCACTAAACCTCTTAGATTAGATTTTTTTATATTGTGCTTTAAAATTGTCTTTTATGGACATATCTGGAGTTCACTGCTGAATTTAGATTTCTATGTTATACAAGTAAGCATTCTGGATCAGCAGAATATTCTCACAATATGGAGGATATCCAGGTATTAAGTTCTCGCCCTCTCCTTCAAAAAGCTATTTGAATTATAGATTCAGCATCTGCTCAAGAACAAATTTGTGTAGAAGATTTTTTTTGTCTCCATGTTTTCATTGCTTTCCTTTTTATTAAGGAAAATCTTCTGACCCACTGAAAGCTAATGTTTTAGAAGAAAACAGCCTATAATTTGACAATTGTAGTCAAAATAAGCTTGGAAGTCAAACTTGAAAACTACCCATCTCCTCTTCCTGCAGTATAATGTATTCTACTATAACATAATTGCATTTGGTCAGAGGGGAGAGAATGTTTAGAATGATAGCAAAGGTACATCTAAATGGTCTTACCCTCTTATTTACTGAGATAATGAAAATTGAGTGGCAAAGCAAATATAACCCAACCATTATTCATGGATTCTTTACTAAATAGCTGCCTGCTGCTGGGCAATTTTTTGGTGCTGGATTTCTGCTGATCAGAGCATTTCTGTAGATACACAAAGAATTATTGTTAAACATTGTTCCCTTTCTTCCTGCCTTGTATTAAAATGCAGAGAAGACATTGAAAATCTGGTTTCCACCTACTTCTATAATTTTGAAGGGCATTATAATTGTCCAATTAAAAATTAGCTTCAATGTTGAATGGCTATTGATAATTCCAGCGGTAATACTAGTTATTTCAATATATTCTTAGTTTCAACATTCTACCTTGTTTTTTTTCTTACAATTCTGCACAAATCTATGATTAACAATCCTACTTATAAATAAAATTGGTCCAACCAAAATTGCATGTTTTTTGAGAGAACAGAGGGTTCGGTTAGAATTATGAGATTATGTTGCTGTTTTCTTAAGATAATCAACAGGATGCTACTTACTGGTTTGTTTATTTTAATTTATTGCGGCTACATTCCTATTTCAAAATATCAGTAATTTAAACTATTATTCTTTTATGTGGATCTAGGAATTGCATCATTATATTATGCCATTTCACATCTCAAACCTCTTCACCTAGGTGTATCTTTTTCCTTAAAATTAATAGACTTATTGTCAACGCTGCTAACATCGGATGTTTTTGCATTGACAACAGATGGAAATGTAACCATCTTTTTCCTTTCGCTTTTAGAGTTAGATGATGCTGGGAGGGGGGATGTGACCGAGAGTCTAGCTCAGGGGTCGGCAACCTTAAACACTCAAAGAGCCATTTGGACCCGTTTCCCAGAGAAAAGAAAACACTGGAAGCCGCAAAACTTGCGCACGCGCATGCATGCACAAGGGGGGGATCTTGATTGAAGAGTTTAATTAAAAAGAAATAGAGGCTGCTGTGCATGAGCTCTCTCTCTCTCTCCCTCTTTTTGTCTCCCTCCCTCTGATCTGCTCACCTGGCAAGATGGTTTCACATTGTTCTCCGACAAGCTGACACACATTCTTATTGGACTGGCTCTCTCCTGCCCTTAGTCTGCCAGTCCTCTTCCCCCACTCAGTGTGTGTGTGTGTGTGTGTGTGTGTGTGAGAGAGAGAGAGAGAGAGAGAGAGAGAGAGAGAGAGAGAGAGAGAGAGAGAGAGAGCTGCTTCTTGCTTCTTGGTTTGACGCAGCAAAGGCAGGAGCCCCGCTCAGTAAGCTTGTCAGCTTGTCCAAGAACAGCGTGAGACCACTCTCTTTTTTACCCACACAGAGAGAGTGAGAAAGGGAAGTGCAAGTGCCTCTCTCTGTCTCTCTCTCTGTCTCTGTCTCTCTCTCTCTCTCTCTGCAAATGACGGAGGAGGCTGGGAGCCGCAGGAGAAGGCTCAAAGAGCCACATGCGGCTTTGGAGCCGCGGGTTGCTGACCTGTTGTCTAGCTAGACATAACACACCAAACCTAGCGTGGCGGGCTGGAGAACTGGAGAGAAAGCCCACGCTTCAAGCTAATTGGGGAATGTGATTTATGACTGTTAATTGGAGAAGGGAATTGTGCTTTGATACTATGTGCCCAGGGGAGGGGAATTCAGTTTTTGGTTTCAATTATGCAGTGCCGATGTTATGCTACTCAAAATAAAGATTCTTTAAGGTAAACAATGCCTCGAGGTTCTTTTGAAGAGTTTCATCTGTCGGAACCATGACATTAAGCCAAAAACTGGATTGGTTATTTTCTTAAAACTGTGTTGGTATAGTGTTGTACTTTTTGCATTTGTTATATACTTATGAGATTTTTGTTGTTTTGTTTGCTTTTGAAAATACCATAGAATCCTGTGGTTTTCTTCTCCCTTTTGTGTTGGTTACTTCTTTGACAAATTATTGTTGAGGAATGCCTATTAAATTATTAGAAAGGCTCAGTTTTATCAGATTAGCTAATTAAACTATTTTATTTTCTGTTACAACTAAAACTTGATTAAGCCTTTATAATAGAGTACTTGTAACCCTTTCCGCAGACAAATGCCAACTAGTACAGGTTCTTTTCTACAGATAGCCCTCAACTTACAAACACAATTTGGACTGGAACTTCCATCATTAAGCGATGTGATTGTTAAATGAATCATGGCCAATTTTATGACCTTTTTGCCTCAGTTGTTAACCAAATCATACAGTTGTTAAGTGAATCCAATTCAACTTTCCCCTTTGCTTTTTACAAGCCCACGGGAAGGCTGCAAATGGCAATCACATAATTCCAGAACACAACCATGATAAATATATGCTAGTAACCAAGTGCTCTAATTTTTATCATGTGACTGGGAATAGTGCAAATAACCAGCCATAAATGATTCTTCACTTACAGCTAAGGACTTTAGGAGAGAGTTCAGTCTAAAGTCAAAATGTTCTAGAGATCAGTCTCTCTGCAAGGTTCTTACTGTTTTTTGTTTTTTGCCGCTAGCCAGAATATAGGTAATCTTCACTTAATGACCATTCATTTAGTGACCAAAGTTATGATGGTGCTAAAAAGTTACTTATGATCAGTTCTTGCACTTACAACTATTGCAGTGTCTTGCAGTCACATGATTATTATTTGCAAACTTCTCCAACAGCTTTGGACAAGGAGAATCAATGGACAAACCAGAAGAAAATGCAACAAATTGAGGTTAAAGAATGTTTCATTTAACAATCACAGTGATTTGTTTAACGACCAGAGCAAAAAGGTCACAAAATTGACTGTGGTTTTATGATGCCTCACTTGATCACACCACTTAATGACAATTTTTTCAGTCCTATTGCAGTTGTAAGTTGTAAGTGCAATAGTTTTAGAAACTTCCTATATATCACACCCTTTTTCCATTTCTTTTTGTTCCTCTGTTGTTTCTGTTATTCCTGGTCAACTATTTGGTTATGGCAGACATTTTCCAAACTCCCCGAAATATGCCTACCATCATACTCTTTAAAAAAAACTTCATGGAATGCTTCATTGATAGTTAATAAAGTCTTTCTTAATTTCTTATCTGTCAGTAAATAACCCGAGTCATTTCAGCCAGGTTCTGTTGTGTCATTCTACTTGATCTCAGCTGCTTTAGGTTATGATTTGCTGTTGAGTAAGGGAAGCCATCAATCATTGGCTTGCTATTGGTGTTGTTGGACTTGTCACAGGAGCCCTCTTTGATCACTGAATTCTGCTATCTTGTTTAGCTTTAATAAGTGTTAGTTGTATGGTTAATATTATGTATTTCCCATACATAATATTATGTATTTCTGCTGTGGGTGTTCCTAAGAGTTATATAGAATAACAGCATTGGAAAGGACCTTGGAAGTCTTCTAGTCCAACCCTCTGCTCAAGTCCCTATGCCATTCCAGTCAAATGGCTGTCCAATCTCTTGAAAACATGCAGTGATGAAGCATCCACAACTTTGGGAGGCAATTTGTTCCACTGGTTAATCACTATCAGGAAATTTCTCCTTATTTCCAGGCGGATTTCTCCTTGATAAGTTTCCATCCATTGCTTCTTGTCCTACCCTCAGGTGCTTTGGAAAATAAGTTGACTCCCTCTTCTTTGTGGCAGCCCTTTACATATTGGAAGACTGATATCATGTCACCGCCAGTCCTTCTCTTCATTGGACAAGACATATCCAGTTCCTGCAACTATTCATCATATGTTCTAGCCTCCAGTCCCCTAATCATCTTTGTTGTCTTCTCCACACTCTTCCCAGAGTCTCAACAACTTTTTATATTGTACCACTCAAAACTGGATGCAGTATTCCAAGTGTGGTCTTGGAATACTGCAGGCATTATAAAGTGGTACCAACACTTCAAGTGATCTTGATTCTATCCCTGTGTTAATGCAGCCTAGGACTATGTTGGCTTTTTTGGCAGAACATTGCTGGTTCATATTTGAGTGGTTGTTCACTAGGACTCCGAGATCCCTCTCACAGGTAATGTTGTTGAGCCAGGTACCAATTATTCTTTACCTGTGCATTTGGTTTTTCTTGCCTAAATATAAAACTTCACATTGATTTTCATTTTGTTGGGTAAGGTCCAGTGTTCAAGTCTGTCAAGAGCCTGTCTTCTGGAATGTTGGCCTTTTCTGCCAGCTGGGTGTTGTCTGCAAATTTGATGAGTTCCTCTTCTATCTCATTATCTAAATCATTTATAGAGATGCTAAAAAGCACTGGTCCTAAGACAAAACCTTGAGGTAGCTTACTGCATACTTCCCTCTAACTTCCCATTGAAGACTACCCTTTGAGTACAGTTGGTCAGCCAATTACGAATCCATCTGGTGGTGATGCCGTCAAATCCACATTTTTCTAACTTATGTAGTAGATTGTGGTCTACTTTATCAAATGTCTTACTGAAATCCAAATAAATTATATGCACAGCATTTTACTGGTCCATTTTGCAAAAAAAATATACAATAAGATTTGTCTGGCATGATCTGTTTTTGACAACCCCATATTGGCTTCTGGTTATAACTTTGCTTGCCTCTAAGTGTTTGATTCTTTCCAGAATCTTCCCAGGTATTGATGTCAGGATGATTGGTCTGTAGTTTCCTGGATCATTCCCCCCCCTTTTTTTTTTTGAAAATGGGAACCACATCAGCTCTTTTTCAATCCTCGGTGTTCTTTTCCAGTACCCCAGTGCTCCAGGATCATATGGTTCAGTGGTTCTGCGATCATGTCTTCCAACTCCTTCAGACCCTAGAATATAATCCATCTGGGCCTGGTGATTTGAACTGGTCTAGAGTGGATAGGTGTTCTCTTATTACCATTTTTTTGCCTGTTTTAACTTGTATTCCTAATCTTTTTTTATAATACTTACATTTGATATGTTGGACTGTTTCTTCCTTTTGTGTAAAGACAGATACAAAAAATGAGTTAAGCAAGTCCACTTTCTCCATGCTGCTTCTCAACCTCTTGCCATTTTCTCCCATTAATGGAGCAATCGTTTCCTTGACTTTTTTCTTACATTTTACATGTTGAAAGAAGCTTTTTAAATTATTTTTGACATTTGTTGCAAGCCTTAGTTCATTCTGAGCTTTCATGACTTCATCTTTGCAGGTTTGAGCTATATGCTGATATTCTGCCTTAGTTATGTGCCCCTCTTTCCATTTTTTATACTTATCTTTTTTGCCTTTCAGTTTATCAAAGAATTCTTTATGCAGCCATGCTGGTTTCTTCTGGGATCTCTTATTTTTCTTCTTCAGTGGTATTGTGCTAGACTGGGCTTTTATAATCTTTTCAAAGTTTCCCAAGTTCTTGGTTTCGTTTCCCTTTGAGTTTTTCCATCTATGAAATCCTTCCCAAGCATTCTCTAAGTTTGTTGAAATCAGCTCTCTTAAAGTTCAAGACATTAGTTTGATTTTGTTCTATTGCTTGTGCTTAAAGTGCATTGAATTGCAATATTGCAAGGTAGCTCCCCACCAGGAGCCTTAGGGTTCTGTTTTAGGTCTACATTTGTTTACTGTATATAATCTGTTTCGGATTTTGATATTTTTGTTGTCCATCTGTCACAGTGACATTCAACTGTGATTCTCTGATCTGGTCTTGGGTGAAGATGGTCTTCCAGCTGTCTTCCTGGGATTTGTAGGTGGGTGTGTTCCTGCTGCCTCAGATTAATGTGGAAAAATCAAGCTTAGTGCCCTGTTTTTTTTTATTCTGATAGTTGTTTGTTCTTACTCCTTCTCTTTTCAAAACTATCAACCACTGTTATCACTGACAGTGTAAAATTTGGAGTTTAATCAGTGATTTTTTTTCTAAATTCTTTCATTAATAAAACCACATGAATCTGCAACTTTTCTCTTATGACCATAACATTTGATCATTTCCTTCTGTTGAGGCAGCCAAACAATTCCTCTTTCAGTTGTGTTTGTCTTTGGTCCAAACTAACCAGTCCATGTGGCCGTAAACCTTTCCCTTTTTTTCCTCCATACCACATTTCTACATTGATTGTGCCAGTTCAAACTGTTAGCGTTGACTTTCCAGGCTTTCCTTGCAAGTGATTTGAACAATCTGATTGCAACTCATATTCCTGTGTGCAGCTTGACTGTGTAATTAAAATTGCTTATTTTGCCATTTGTCAGAATCACCATTTCATGCTTTAATGATGAAATGGTTAGCTAGCTCCATCTAGCTCCTCCTCTTTGGAAGTGACTACCTCTCAAGTTACAAAGACTTGTCTCCTAATATTTTAAAAGCCCCCCTAAACACTTTTTGCAGGATCATAATGAAGCTAGAACTATTTTTATACCTATTATCTAACTCAAGCCACTCACACTTCCTTAACCATGAGATGGGCAACAAATAAATGTGATAAGCAAACAAACTCCAGCACTACCTTATCATGCTGGAATTTGTTATGGTAGTGCTGGAGTTTGTTTATCAAATTTATTTGCTGCTGTGATTTAGGTGACTCTGGCTTGAGTTAGATAATGTAGTAAAATTGATCGAGCTACACACATAATGATACTTATTTATACTGAGTTATGATTTTTGTTGCCAGTATAACATTTAGGTATAAATTCATATCAAATAAAACTAATGCTAGTAATAGTAATGTTCAAAAATAGATACTGTATGGTCAGGATCAATCACCAATACCTGTTTGGCCATCAAGTTTATTGATGAGGTTATGTTGTATCAGCTTCTATATAGCTCAACAATTCAATTTATTGTTTTGCAAGCGGAAACTCCTCCCCCCCCCCAAAAAAAGAATATGGGGCCTGGAGGCGTTCTTTTTCTTTGCAAGAGTTAAGAAAACCTGTCAATTAAAGAAGCTCTAAAAAAGGTTAAATGGAACATGGAATCTGCTGACACCAAGCCAGGTACCCATGGGATAAAGGGTTGATTGTTTCATATATATTTTAATCTATTTATATAGCCTTTTTGGTATTAGTATTTTTGTCCCAGTCTCTGAAGAATGAGGGTAAAGATTAGGATTACGTACATTGGAGATAGGAAATCTGTGTTGCTAATCTACAATTCTGAACAACCCCAACCATCATGTCTAATGGTAAGAGAGTCAGGGATGGGCATTATATCAATATCTTAATAATACATAGGTTTTCTACCTCTTATTTAGCTAATGAAAATGAAGCACTTTAACATTTAAGTAGTGCTGCATGATGTTTGTTTTAATTTTCAATATCATTGAAAATAATTTGAGGTTGATTAATTTAAAATTTAGCAATTCATTTTCAGGCAAGGGGCAGTAAAATATGTATTACCAATACTGAAAATATGGTAATATATTTATATCTGGTCTATGAAATTTGCTAAATAGCTCCTTAGGATATGAAACAAACCTCTAACACGTCCGTAATTCAAGTATAGAATTTAATATTTCTGTAATATATACTCTTAAGAACATTTTTATTATTAGATTATTATATTCCACATGTTGAGAAAAAATAAGATCATTAACATGCTTGAATTAAGACAAGCGTGTATGATTTAATTTACTATCAGTTTAGTTGATTGTTTCCTTCCTTCCTTCCTTCCTTCCTTCCTTCCTTCCTTCCTTCCTTCCCTAGTGAGATTATTTACTATTTTTAAAAAATTGTTTGATGTGGATTAAAATTTACTCTGGCTCTTTCAGTTAAAGCACTATGTTGGAAACATATGTAGTTGATTAAAAAACAACCTAATACTTATTTTTCTTTGTAGCATCTTATAAAAATTCTTCTTGTAACATTTGTAGTGTAAATGATTTAAGCAGAATTTATAATGCCATAAGGAAAAAAAAGGAATTGAAATCAGGCTCCTCCTGCATAGCATTCCTTGCCTGCCAGTAATATTTGGCTTCATTCCTGTAGTCAATAATATGTGACATGGACTTGCAGCTGCTTGGATTCAGTTCAGGATTAGATATTATATCCTGAGCTACCGATAGGTTCACAGAGACAGTCTTTATGCCTTGTGAGTTTTTTATTTGTAGCACTTGTGCCATATCTCTGCAGCACATGCACTAATAGCACTAATAGTGTATACTCCATAAGGAGGGAGGTGCTTTGTGACAAGTGTTTCACACATTGCTACGTTCTTACTGGCTGAGACTGAATACACACTGCAGCCATTTTAATCACACTTTCAGTGCAGCTGAAACAGTGCAGTCTCAAAATGGCTGATGAAATTGTCTCTGGAGCAGTTTAGCATGACTATGCTAATGAGCAAATCTGATGCAGTCACATGTTAGAGGTAAGAGCAATTAAGTTTTTGTTTTTCATGAATTAGTTCAGGATATATGTATACAAATATGAGACTATGAAGTAAAACTATTGAACAGAAGTTTTTTTGTTTCAGTTTTCAGCTTATAGTGAAGAATTTTAGGGAGTTTGGCTACTCCAGCAGGTTCGCAAAAGTCATTCGATGAAGGATTGGGGTCAAAGGGACACATTAATGTTAAATTAATCATAAATATGTGAAATAATTTTTTTGACATTCAAATCAGCTGATTTAGACAAAAAACAAGGTCTATGTTTGCTAGTCTTTGTATTCAGTTTTAAATACATTAAGATATTTTTAATAATCAAAGGTTAATGTAACTATATTTACAAACATAATTTTAAATTCTTCAATATCTGGAACAAGATAGAACAGTATATTTTTGAATAGCATTTACTCAGAAACGATGCATTCATATATGATGTTAAAAATTACTCCTTAAATTTTTGTATTTGCTATTTTGTAAAATAGTATTAGATTTTTTTCTTTTAAGTTTTTGGTCCATATTCATTCATTTGAGATATAGGTTCACTTAACATAAAAATATTATGGTCCACATTCCTATTTTGTTATTCAGATTTATTAATGGTATCTTAGGTTTGTATGAGCAATATTTTGAGGCATAAATAAGAAAGGTAAGTTATAGCGCAATTCAGAAATGAGATAGAATTTCTTTTGAGTTTGATGTCTGGTGTCTTCATGGACATTTGCCATGGCCTCCTTCATTAAAAAATTTCAAGTAACCAGTTTAGCGTGTAGGCCTGGTATGGTATTCCATGATTGTCTGTTTTCCATGTGCTAACAGGCCTGCCCCTTCTAACCTCTGACACCAGATAAGTTCAGCAAAGTGCTGCCACCTACTGAAGGAAAAAATATTAGGTTGTTTTAATTTTTAATGTGTTTTTAGGAGGATATGTTTGATACAGCTCCAGGAGACCGGATTACTAATTATTAATTATAAGGTTGGCATTATCATCTCATACAAATGTGCCTCTATCAAAAGATATATTATTAAATCATAAGCCAGTATTTTTAATGAGGAAATATGCTGCACCTAAAAGGGAAATGCTACATTTTTTAATAACAGATTCTGCTATAGTGTAATTGAGGAGTAGTATATGTGACTGGTTATTTGAATATTAATAGTATTTAAAAATTAAGAAAATGCTGCTTCTCTTGTGAAGAGAAAGCAGACCACTATGCACACACTTGGGGCAAAACCTGCCTACACCTTTTACAAGATATGGTCATGCTTGCACTTAACAGTATTAGTGGGTGTTACCAGTAGTGCAAAAGGGATGTCTGTTTTCAAAAAAGCAGTTTCATGAGGAGAGGCAAAAGCAATAAAATGTTACTGATAAATATGAACTGTTACCAAATACATTTTAGTTATTTTGCATACTTTATGAATACTGACAATCTTTTCAATAATAAATTTCAAAGATGTTTTGCAAAATAATCAATTTATAAAAAGAAAAATACTTTCCTCATATATTTAATAAATTTTATTTGTATTCCACAGATTTCTTTATGAGATATTTTAGATGGTTACAATTTTAAGTTGAACAATTTTCAAATATTAGCTATATTTTACTTTATTACCTAAAATATCAACAAGAATTTCTGTTCCTTTATGCTGATGCCTAAATCTAAAATTTTCCATAATTACTGCAATCCAATGGAAGAAAGCAAATATTTATCAGGAAACAATGTAGAATTATTTTGTTTTGTACATTTCCACTTTGTATAATGCTTTCTTTCTCTCCAGTGTTTTGTAGTGTTTATTGGCACAAATACTCTAGCTTTTACTTAGTAGTAAAGTTTTCTCATGATCTTAAAAGAATATAGAAAATAGACTTAGTTTAAAAATGTTAAAATACTCTTTCTTAATGAGTTATTTTGTGGGATTAAAACAAGCAATATTTCTTTCGTAATTGCTGTAAGGTTCTACCAAAAGTCTATTATATTAACTTCAATTTCAGTGCAAGATTCAGCATTTATTTAATTCTTCTGTTGGAAATAGTGGAATTCAACAATGCATCGCTTCAGATACATTGTGCCTGTAGAAGTGGAAGATTAGCTACAATCCTGTCTAGGCTTGTAATATTACCATTATTACCTCAATTTCTTTCACTATATGCTTTTATCATTTTATAATAAAAGGTTTTATTAAAATACACAAGTACTGAAATAATTCAGTGAATTTATATCCTTGCTTTTTTATTTGTTAGTATAAAAAAGATATCTTGACCATCAAATACTTTCCATTTAAAAAATGTTTTAAAGTTGTAATTAAATCTGGTGTTTACATTACTTTTGTTCCTTCACCCCAAAATTCAGCACATTGACATCACTGACATTGCAAGATTGACCTTTGCAACAACCCAGCCTCTTTGCTTAGACAGTTTTTTAATGGGATAAAATCAACTTTGATAAACTGCTTTTTCTCTCACTACTTATAGACTAAAATTTTCCATTGGATAATTTGTAATCTGCAATATTTTTGTGAGACGATTTCATCAGAAATCTAGGTTGCTTTGGAAAACTCACCTAAATTTTTCATTCTAAATTTATTATTCTAGTTATTTGCTGTTTTAAAATATTCCTTCTGATGTAATGAGAATTTAGAAAAATTATTGTTGGGTTACTCTTATAATAGTACACTAAATTACAGTTGTTTTAGATGCTTGATTTTGAAAACAATGTATTGTGTGCCTTTTAAAAATTCCTTTTTAAAATATCTCATGGTTAAAAAAAATCTGCAATGAATATATGACTTTCAGTAAACACTGATTAAGAAATATTTCTGGATAAAAGAATTAAAATGAGGCAAAAATGCAGCATTTTTGTTTTAATTGTGCAGTTTATGAAAAATTAGGTTGCCAGTTTAACACATGGACCTTGCTATCCTATGCATAAAGTTTGCCTCTTAGTTGTCCAGCATTCAGTTTCTGAATTTTGTTTCATATTCAAGGTTCCAAAATTAGAGAACCATTTTTCTTGAAGTTAAAAGCAAGGTTTCCTCCTTGTTTATCTTAAAGCCTTTCTAGAGGTTTTTTTTCCTAGAGATTACATTTGAACTGGATTACCTTGTGATTATTTTTTGAAATAATTTGTTTTAATTTCTTTTATCAGTCACAGTATTCAGAGATTTTCAAAGATTGTTTTTTTCAGTCTTATGCATGTTTATATAAAAGCAAGTCCTGTGGATTTCAATGGGTTTACTCCTTAGTGAATCAGTAATGGTTACAATCGAGTCTCAGATAACCAAAGTGTATGATGATTCCTCAGTTATAAAAATCACAATTTGCTGAAATGATTTATTTCAGAACACATTTTTATGCAAGTGAAAATGTAAACCACTTTAAGGAAAGTTTCTATTTTCTGTAAATAATAAATCCATTTCAAATTAAGAAAATGCTGGGGTTTTTTTTTTTAAAAAAAAGACAATACTTGATAGCAATATTTAACGTCTTTGGTTGAGATAATGTTCTAGTAGCCTTCCATGGTTTGTGTTTTTATTTATATAAAATCCAGCAAACTTAGATAACAACTAAGTATACTTTTTTTCTAACAGTTTTTTCTTGGTATTGGATTTACAGCATCACTATACTTTTTGGGGTATTCTAATAAAAGAGTCTTCTCAATGGTTAAGGGTGATGCTTGATTGAGCTAGGTATATCTAGCCCATCAAAGGATTAGGGGAACATGATAACTATTTTCTAGTACTTCAGGGGGTGTCACCAGAGGGCAGGACAAGAAGTAATCGGTGGAAGCTTGTTAAAAAGAGATCCAACCTAGAAGTAAGGAGAAATTTTCTGACAGAACAATTAACCAGAGGAACAGCTTGCCTCCTGGGGTTGTGGGTGCTCCATCATGGAGGTATTTAAATATAGACTGCACACAATTTGACTGGGATGGTATAAGTGTCCTGCCTTGAGCAAAGGGATTGGACTAGAACAGTGGTGGCGAACCTATGGCACGGGTGCCAGAGGCGGCACTCAGAGCCCTCTCTGTGGGCACGCGCGCCATTGCCCCAGTCGTAGGCCTTCAGCTGGGTTTTATAAAACCTTTTCGCCTTAGGCCTCCGCCGCCGTGTACAAAAAAAAAAGATTCAATCAATCAGTCAATTTCAACTTCTCGTGGGAAAAAAAAAGATCTTGCAAAGTTGGAATTGTTTGATTGAACTTTTTAGTCCCACCCAGTCTGCTGTTACCACTGCAGCCACACCCACCCAATTGGCCACACCCAGCCAATGGGCCACACCCACCGGCACCCAACAATGCGTAAGTGGGTTTTGGGTTGGAGTTTGGGCACTTGGTCTCTAAAAGGTTCGCCATCACTGGACTAGAAGATCTCCACGTTCCCTTTCAGCTCCATAATTCTATGACTTAGCTTTAAAATATATGTTAACATTATGCATATTTCTTAGGCAGGAGATATATACTATATATTATGCATTTTACTCCATGTTTTCACTGGTAGACTACATTTACTTAAATGAGTATTTCTCCAGCATGACGAGTGGAGAATCCACCAATGGGTTTTCCTCGTCTTCTGCCTGTAGACTAGTCGCCAATTTTGCTCCGGCTCTCCTCTTGAGACCTCCCCTCCCCTGTCTCAACTAGTCTTGAGCCCAATTAGACTGAATTTCCTGACTCCTGAATCGATTCTGTTTAAGGTCGTATATTTTTTCTCTCTATTTCTCTAATTTTGCTTTCCGAGGAGGGGGGATCGTAAGGGAATGAACGGCTGTTCGTTTGTTTTTTCTGCTGCCTGATCGGCCGATCGCAGCACAGCCACAAGGCTGGTCTGACTCCAGCCGACCACCAGACAAACAAAGAGCCGGACGTCATTTTCTGGTCACCAAGTGTGACCCTGAGGGGAGGCAGACTTCCTTCTCCTCCCAACCTACCCCTTCCCCCTTCCATAGAACTAGGCAACGAAGCAAAAATTTTTAAATCCAACAGCCAGCTGATCAGTGGGTATTTTAAACCTCCCGCGGCTAATACGGAAGCCTGTGAGACACACATTCTGGAGCCTAGCCAGCTGATCCGTGGGTGCCCTTGTGCCTTTTAAATGTGTTTGTGCCTCCCCTTTTTTTCCTAAACTTAGCGAATCGCCCGAGGATCAGCTGATCGGTGGAGGGCTTTTAGACTCCGCGGCTTCCTCCGAGGATCAGCTGGTCCGCGGGAAGCCCCGAGGCTTCCCTGCATCCTACAGCTCCCTGCAGTTTCCGCGGCTTCTTACAGATCCTCCATCCGGCAGAAAGCTAGATTGGATATACCTGATTGTGCAGGCAAACGGAGCTCGGCAGCCTCCAGGGAACCCAGCTGAGCTGCACAGGCACCTCCACATGACCTGAGGCCAGGAGGGGAGGATATTATTGAGAACCTTCTCCTTCCTAGCCACGCCTACGCAATAGAATAAAATAAAATAAAATAAATAAAAAAATAAAAACAAATTATAACAATAAAAGAAATTGATAGAGTTCAATCAATTATCAATTAATCCTGAATTAGCCTGGACTGAGAATTCCTTCCCTTCAGTCTTATAAATGGCAGACAAAAACACAAACCAAACAGCGCAGGAACCTTCCATCAGCAGCCCTCCCGCTCGTAAGAGGCAGAGATCCTCCAAACAGGAAGTGGCTAGTAAGATCAAGGGCAAGGCAATCTCTGCAAAAAGGCCTTCCAAAGCTGCAGATAGAGAGGCTAAGCGATGACACCAGGCTCTAGAGAAACAATTTTCTTGAGCTGAAAGGAGGCAAAATTCTACTAAAAACAAATTAGAGCCACCCAATTACAGGGAGGAGGAAATATTTGGCCCAAGAAAACTTAGTCAGGACCCTCTGGAAGCAGAGGCCGATACAGAACAGGGGAACGGATCTCCCCTAAGCGAGGAACCTGTAGATCTGGGTTCAGAATCAGGCACCCGTCGCTCAGACAATCATGGAGCAATGTCTTCAGAGCTCCTTCAATCCCTGATATCTCAGGCTGTTGCACAGGCCATGGCCTCCTCAAGACACCATTGTTCCAGATCAAGGTCTGTGGTTTCAAGGGGCTACTCCAAAGGCGGACACCTTTCCCAAGAGGAGGCCTCTGTATACCAAGACTCTTAATTTCTCCTCTAGGTCCTCCAGAGGCAGGAGGGCTCCTGCGGAGGACCATGAGCTGACGGATCAGAAGCTGTCCGATGAAGAGGATATATATCCAGATCCTCCTTCGTTTGTGGGCCTTTTTAATCCGCCCTTATTCAAGACACTGCTGCACAAGGCCAGCAGCACCGCAAAGATTGAGAGGCCCCCGATTCCGCAGAAAGGACCTTCCACCAGCCCCTCAACCAGTAAGGTCACAAACAACGAGGTGTTCTCACAGCCCACTTATACTCAACATTTTGTTCCCTGTCCACCTCTCTTCTTTGATTCAGTTCAGAACAACATGGGGGCACCGGGTTCCTTCCTCCCAATGAGGACAAGAAAATGTTCAACATAGACCCGGCGCTATCAGAGATAATAGAAGTGCCAACAGGAGATGAACCCATTGCAACCCTTTTTTCTCCACCCCCGATAGCCGGGGATGCAGCGGAGGCCCTGAAATCAGAACATAAGAAGATGGACCTCATCTTCCGCAGGGCACACCAGGCCTTGGCGTGGGCGATAAAGGCAGGCATCACTACATCCTTTTTTGCCAGGACGTCACTGCTCTTGCTGCGCCAACTCCAGACGAGTATTCCCCCAGAGGAGGAGAAAACTCACCAGAATTTAAGAAGGTTAGTGGCGGTAGTGGAGCTCATGTCAGATTCCTCCTTACACGCGACCAACTTTTCCGCCAGAGCAAAAGCGTACAACACCGGTGCACGCAGACTGCTGTGGCTCAAGCATTGGAGAGTGGACATGAAGGCAAAGTGGCGTTTAGTGGCAGCACCCTATAAGGGCGGCCGGCTCTTAGGCGAGGCGCTTGACCCTTATCTAATAGAAAATAAGGACAAATGCAAGATTCTGGCCCACTTGACAAAGAGAACGGAGAGGAGAGTTCCCTCCTATCCCCGCAGACCGTCCTTTCGATCTGATGCAGGCACGGAACGGGGTTTTTTTCCCGTCCCTATCAGCCCAGATCGGACCGGCAGAGTGAGAGAAGCAGTAACAGGGACAGGTTCCGACAACAGTTCCAAGCAAAGCGGCCCTTTCGAGGAGCCGGGGGGCGTCACTATCGCAGATCCAAGTGACGGCGGGGGGGCCTCCCTCATTGCTGGCTGGCTAGCCCTTTTTGCTCACAAATGGCAAGCCACCACCACGGATCTTTGGGTCCTAAATACCATCAGATTCGGTCTATCACTGGAATTCCTCTCAACACCCCCGAACCGGTTCATCCCTTGCCCATCTCCAAGGTACCTGATCAAAAGGAACCTCATCAAGGAGGCCATCCAGCACCTCCTGGACATTCAGGCCATAGAACCGGTAGAAAGAGATCAGTGGGGACAAGCATTCTATTCCATCTTATTCATAGTCCCAAAGAGTTCGGGGGGTGGGGTTGGAGAGCAATACTAGACCTAAAAAGTCTGAACAGGCACCTGGAATACAGAAAGTTCAAAATGCAACCCCTCCAATCGATATTAGCAAGCATCAGAAAGGGAGACCTTCTGACGTCCATAGATCTGACGGAGGCCTACCTTCACATTCCCTTACTTTCGGAGCACTGGAGGTTCCTCAGGTTCTACCACACGGGACAACATTTCCAATACAGGGCCCTGCCCTTTGGACTTTCCTCAGCTCCCAGGGTATTCACAAAGGTACTGGCAGCACTCACCGCGTACCTGAGAACAATTCCGATGCGCCTTCAATGCTACCTGGAAGACATTCTCATCCAATCCTCGTCAGTCCAGACAGCACAGTCAGACCTGGCACTGACTCTGGCAACCCTTCAAGAGCACGGCTTCTCAGTAAATTTCCAAAAGAGTCAGACCGTCACTTCAAACCGCCTCCTTCATCTGGGAGCGGTCATAGACACATAAAGATGCACGGTCCATCTCTCTCAAGACTGACAACGCAGCATTCAGACCATGGTCAGACTCATCCGAAGGAAACGAACCACGACACTGGCCACACTCTCGCAGTTGCTAGGGAAGATGGTGTCATGCCTCGCAATCGTGCCTTGGGCACGACTACACTCCAGGGATCTGCAGTGGTTCCAACTCCCGTTTCAGAAAAAGGAGATAGGCTACTCAAACCGAAGGGTAAGGGTGCCACCAAAGGTCCTAAGGTCGCTCCAGTGGTGGTCTTCCCCAGCGGTAAGAAAGGGACTCTTCTTCAGGGAAGTCAACCGAGTCACCCTGACAATGGATACCAGCCTATTCGGTTGGGGAGTGCACCTACAATCACTGCTAGCACAGGGTCAATGGTAAAAGAAAGATCTAAGACACAACATAAACTGGCTAGAACTCAGAGCCATACACCTAGCCCTTTGCCACTTTCGCAACACAGTGGCGCATTGTCACGTTCTGATACTCACGGACAATGTGGCAACCAAGGCATACATCAGCCGACAGGGAGGCATGTGATCCTTGGCTCTCATGACCGAAGCACAAGCACTAGGAATCTGGGCAGAAAGCAACCTAGCCTCCATTAAGGCCAAGCACATCTCAGGAGAAGCAAATCATCAGGCAGACTCCTTGAGCAGGGCGACAATAGACCACTCAGAGTGGAGTCTGCACCCTGCTCTCTTCAGGGAGGCATCAGAGAGATTCGGCTATCCAGTGCTGGACCCGTTTGCCAGCCCAAAGAACGCTCAGCTTCCGAGGTTCTTCTCCCGTTTTCTGACACCAGGAGCAGAGAGAGCGGATGCACTCTGAGGCCATTGGCCGAAAGGACTGCTGTATGCATTCCCACCGCTCCCTCTGATACAAGCAACCATCAGGAAAATATTGCAGGAACAAGCAGAGGTGATACTCATTGCACCACACTGGCCAAGATGGCCGTGGTTTGCTGACCTGGTAAATCTATCTACATCCTCACCGTGGAGGATTCCACACGACCAAATCTCCCTCAACCAGGGGTCCCTACTACACCCAGAGCCACAGTGGTTTCAATTGGCCGCCTGGCGCTTGAGCAGAGCCTCCTAGAGAGAGACAACTTTTCACAAAGAGTCATTAGGACACTCCAGGCCTCTAGAAGGCCTACAACTAACAGGATCTATGATTCCACTTGGAAGAATTATTGCAGCTGGTGTAACAGACAACAACTAGACCCTTGTAGTATCTCTATCCCAGATATCTTAGACTACCTAGCGGAGGGTCTGGATAGGGGGTTACAGGGCTGTGGAGTCGGAGTCGAGGAGTCAGAGGAAATTTTGGGTACTCGGAGTCGGCAAACAATGCACTGACTCCGACTCCTACTAAATTTAGATTGGAATTTAAAAAAAAGCAAGTTTAAATGTCCCAATTCACAAAAAGTTATAATTAATGACTTCTCTACTGTAAGAATAAAGACCAATGCATGCAGTGCCTCACGTAACCGCAAAACGAACACGTTAAGTGACTGTGAAGAAGCATGCTTTTCATGTGCTTCACTATATGGCACGCATGTATAAAATACATTCGCATATTAATACAGAGGATTCGGAGTCGGGGAGTCGGAGTCGGAAGTACAAAAAACTGAGGAGTCGGAGTCGGAACATTTATCTACTCCATAGCCCTGGGGGGTTAGCACCCAGCACAATTCGTAGACAGGTGGCCGCCCTATCTACCATCCTTACGGTAACTCCGAACCTCTAGCCAGATACCAGTGGTGCGATCCTTCATCAAGGGCGCAATAAACAGTAGTCCACTGTTCTAGTCCACAGATACTCCTCCTGGGATCTACCTAAGGTCCTACAGGCCATCACCCTACCTCCATTTGAACCTGTCCAGACCTACAATACCTGACCCTTAAGGTCGCCTTTCTAGTCACTGTTACCTTAGCAAGGCGCATCTCAGAGTTAGCAGCACTGTCAGTGAGGGAGGATCTTTGTACCTTTCACACGGACATGGTGGTATTACATTTGGACCCCTCATTCGTTCCAAAGGTCAATTCCCTATTCCACAGAACACAAGAGGTGGTACTACCAAACTTTTGCCCCGAGCCTTCCCATGAATTGGAGTGCAAGTGGCACACCTTAGACGTTCACAGAGTTTTAAAACAATACATAAAGCGAACGGCACCCTTCCGCAGATCGGAAGCACTATTTGTCTCCTTCCACTCTCTCACAAGAGGCCGAAGGGTCACTGCATCCACAATCGGCAGATGGATTAGAGGGTGCATAGCAGAGGCATACAGGGGACAGTCCTTGACGGTCCCCAAACGAATCACCGCACATTCCACACGCAGCGCTGCCACCTCAGCAGCATGGGCAACCCAGGCTTCGATTGAAGAAATATGTAGAGCGGCAACGTGGGCGTCGCTTTCCTCCTTTATAAGACACTACAAATTAGATAGATTCGCATCTGCGGAGGCCTCCTTTGGCAGGAGGGTGCTCCAATGCATAGTATCAGAGAGTGGGACACAGGCCCAGACGGCCTCCCACCCACAGGGACAGTGAGGCTTTGGTATGTCCCATTGGTGGATTCTCCACTCGTCATGCTGGAGAAGGGGCATTGGTCTTACCTGAACGCCTTTTCTCAGCATGACGATGGAGAATCCACTC
>NW_015386385.1:241580-242893 GCF_001527695.2 Protobothrops mucrosquamatus | reverse complement strand
GCTCCCTGGTTTACCGAGGAGCTGAGAGAGATGAAGCGCCGGAAAAGACGCCTAGAGAGCAGTTGGAGGGCTACCCGAACCGAATCCGACCGAGCACAGGCAAGGATGCATGTTAGATCCTACCTAGTGGCGATGAGGGTGGCGAGGTCTAATTATTACTCCACCCTCATTGCGTCATCAGATAATCGCCCAGCCACCCTCTTCAGGGTGACCCGCTCTCTCCTTCAGTTGAGGGGGGGGAGGATCCCCTGGAGGGGAGGGCTGAGGACTTTGCCCAATATCTGTATGACAAAGTCGCTCGGATCCGAGAAGGCTTGGACTCTGACTGGGTGGCCCCGGGGGAAGAGACGGGAGCAGGTCTTGAGACTATTATATGGGAGGAGTTTGACTCTGTGGCTCCCGAGGACGTGGACAGGATCCTGGGGAGGCTGAATGCAACCACATGTTTACTGGATCCATGCCCCTCCTGGCTGGTACTGGCTGCCCGGGAGGGTACACGAGCTTGGCTCCAGGGAATTATAAACGCTTCTCTACGGGAGGGTGTCTTCCCCGTAGCCTTGAAGGAGGCGGTGGTGAGGCCCCTTCTTAAGAAGCCTTCCCTGGACCCAGATGTATTGGCTAACTATCGCCCGGTCTCCAACCTTCGCTTTGTGGCGAAGGTTGTTGAGAGTGTGGTTGCGCAGCAATTCCCCCAGCGCCTGGAGGAAACAGTCTATCTAGACCCGCTCCAGTCGGGCTTCAGGCCAGGGTACAGCACGGAAACGGCATTGGTCACACTGGTGAATGATCTCTGGAGGGCCCGGGACGGGTTATTCCTCTGTCCTACTTCTTTTGGACCTCTCAGCGGCTTTTGATACCGTGGACCACGGTATCATGCTGCGGCGCCTGGTGGAGTTGGGACTGGGAGGTACCGTTATGCGGTGGTTCTCCTTCCTCACCGACCGTACGCAGTCTGTATTGGCAGGGGGACAGAGGTCGACCCCAAGGCCCCTAACTTGTGGGGTGCCACAAGGGTCGGTCCTCTCTCCCCTATTGTTCAATATTTATGTGAAGCCGCTGGGTGAGATCATCCGTGGCTTTGGGGTGGATTTCCATCAGTACGCTGATGATACTTAGCTGTACATTTCCACCCCAGGCCACCCCAATGATGCCCTTGACGTGATGGCCCGGTGCCTGGAGGCCGTACGGGTCTGGATGGGGAGAAACAGACTCAGGCTCAACCCTTCCAAGACTGAGTGGCTGTGGTTGCCGGCGCCTCGGCATAGTCAGCTGACTCCATCGCTGACTATAGGGGGCGAAACTTTGGCTCCCTC